>NC_079445.1:27972319-28022319 GCF_903798145.1 Danio aesculapii
AACCTGTATAATGACCATAATAACTTGTATAATTACATAAATAACTCGTATAATTACAGTTATAACATGTTTAATTACAGTAATAACCTGTAACTGTAAAACAGAAAACTACTGTTTTTTAACAGTTTATCTACATCTTTTATTCTAACAGTTTTTTTCTGTATTTTTACAGTTTTTTTCTGGCGCCCCTGCTGCCAGAAAATAACCGTTTTTTTACGGGGATTTTTTTTACAGTGCTCCGCTGTGGCGACCACTGATTAATAATGGGACTATGCCAAAATGAATAAATCTGTTGAAAAATCAACAAAATGAGTAGCTTTAAACATTAAAAAACATTTTATTGCCAATACAAAAAATACTGTTTTACACTTTCACTTCTTTTAAAAACATCTACAGCACACTTAAACCGTAACATCCAAAACTGTCTCAACCTGTACATGCCGACAGGTTAATCGCTCTAAAAAAACTAACCATAAACTGTGATTTAGTTTGGCCTGGAGTTGTTGGTGGTATTGGGGGAGGGTGTGACTGCAGATAAAGAAATAATAAATGCACAGTCCCACAGCAATTAGGATCACTCAAGCATACAGCTAGAAGCTCAATGGCAAATTGGGCCGTTCTCTTGCAATTGCACTTCCTAGAGTAATTATCAGAGGCACTTTTGAGAAAGCCCAGACTATTTACAAACAGCCCAGACTTAGTTTGTTAGGTACACTGGCATTCAGTATAGTCACACACTTAAAGGGTCAGTTCACTCAAAAAAATGAATATTATGTAATTATTTACTCACTTGATTTAAATCTGTTAACCTGTTTAACTTTCTTTCTTCTGTTAAACACAAAAGAAGATATTTTGAACAATGCTCGAAATGTTAGCTTTTGACTTCTACATTTTATTTATTTTTTAATTTTTTAATTTTTTTATTTTTTTATTTATTTATTTATTTATTTAATGCCACTCTGGGTGTCTGTATAGTTTTTAAAAATTAAAGAAACATTCATTAATTCATTTTACTTTAGCTTAGTCCCTTTTTTCATCAGGGATTGCCACAGTGGAATGAACCACCGACTTATCCAGCATACACAGTGGATGCCCTTCCAGCTGCAACCCATTACTGGGAAACACCCATACACCCATTCACACACACACACACACACACACACACACACACACACACACACCCACACACACACACACACACACACACACACACACACACACACACTATGGACAATTCAGTTTATTCAATTGAACTATACCGCATGTCTGGACTGTAGGGGAAACCGGAGCTTCCGAAGGAAACGCACCCAAACACGGGGAGAACATGCAAACTCCACACAGAAATGTCAACTGACCCAGCCGAGGTTCGAACCAGCGAGCTTCTTGCTGTGAGGCGACAGTTCTAACTACTTTGCCATCATGACGCCCTAAAAGAAACATAAATATTTGAAAACACTTCGAGCACACATTGAGTAAATGTTTAGTCAGTTTAAATGTTGGGGTGATCTCTTGCTTTAAGACTGGGGTGACATTTTACGTAGCCAAATATTTGTTTTATTGCATGTTTCCTGTATATAAAAATGGGACTGGTATTTTTAAGCGACAGCGACGACAAACCTGCATAAGTGAACTTGACTGCAGTCGGCAATTAACAGAAAACCTGTAAACACAAATATGCTACTGACTGCTCATTCTCTGTGTGGCTCGCATACGGCGGGATTAAAGGCGAGTATTTAAGGTTGATGAAATACTGCTGCAGTGTGTTCTCCGGGCAGCTGTGTTTCCCCCAGGCTGCTCTCGGTCAGTCTAATGCGCTCTGATAGTCCCACCAGAGTATTTCCTTACACACTCGCCCGGCCGGCCAGCTCTTGATCAGAAGCAGAGCTCGCTGTGGCCCATTCATCCCCCCCCCCCGGCCCGGTGCACGTGTGTCCGTGTGTGTGGGGCTCCGCGTGTGAGAGCTTTAGCCTAATGACATCCCGCTGAGAAGAAACCTGCGGCTGAAGCGGATCACCGCGTGCAATCAGCCGCTCGAGAGCGTGTCATTGCTCTACTCAGACTGTTTGGAAACAACATTTTTGCAGTTCTCTCCAGCATTCACATGAGTCGTTCAAAACTGAATGCATGTTTATTTGGGGCCAGTAGTGGTGCTGAACTTTCACTATTTAAAAGTCATTTCACAAGTTAGATATACAGATATTTGACTGAATAAAATTAGCAAATTTGGCATCCAGGGAGAGCTCTGAAAGACACCCTGAGTCATGTTATTTTCATTGTCGAAAGAAAGAGAGGGATAGGGGTCCAAGTGAGCGCAGTGTCTACCCCTTACTCAGAATGCTCACACTCTTTGATTTAAGTAGGAATTGAGTTTAAAGGTGTACTATAAAAATATCTGTAAAATGTACAGTATTACTGGCAATTTTGCTTGCCAGTAATACTGTAAAATTTACAAGTGCACTGTAAATTAACAATTACAACTGTGCTGTAGTTTTACAACACAATTGCTGTAAAATTTACAGTATCACTACCAATTTTGGTTGCCAGTAATACTGTAAAATTTCAAGTGCACTGTAAATTAATAATTACAATTGTGTTGTAAAACTTCAGCTTGGTTGTAATTGTTTATTTACAGCGCACTTGTAAATTTTACAGTATTACTGGCAACCAAATTAGTAGTGATACTGTAAATTTTACAGCAATGGTGTAGTAAAACTACAGCACAGTTGTAATTGTTAATTTACAGTGCACTTGTAAATTTTACAGTATTACTGGCAACCAAAATTAGTAGTGATACTGTAAATTTTACAGCAATTGTGCTGTAAAACACGATTGTAATTGTTCATTTACAGTGCACTTGTCAATTTTACAGTATTACTGGCCACCAAAATTGGTAGTGATACTGTAAATTTTACAGCAATTGTGTTGTAAAACTACAGCACAGTTGTAAATTTTAATTTACAGTGCACTTGTCAATTTTACAGTATTACTGGCAAGCAAAATTGCCAGTAATACTGTACATTTTACAGATATTTGTACAGTATGTGCCTTGTGGTGGCAGAGGACATGCTTCACTATTTATAGGGTTTAAGTCTTATGCGGATAATAAAATGATTGTCAATAATGAATTGGCCATTTCAAAATATCTGTGCATGCTCCTCCAGAAATTTTTTAATCAAACTTCACACAGAGTCCAAAGTTGAGTCCAAACAACCACATATCTGTCCTGAGGGTCGTTTAATTTGAGTCAAACTATTGTTGTGTCACACAAATCTCAAGCACCTTGAGGACAATGTTGCAAATTAACAATTTTATTAAACTTAATAAAAACTTAAAAACTATAAACTCATGAAACATAACCATGGTTATGACGTTTGCTTCAACAAATTGATCGTTTTTGAAGGAACACAAAGGGGTTTTTGAGTTGAAAAAATTATTAATTCAATTAATTAATTCTATTAAATATGAATTCAATTCAATTAAGAACTTTTTTCAAAAGATAAAACAAATGTTTAAAAAAGATGAAGAGTTTTATTTGTTTATTTGTTACCAGTGAACCGTAAAACTGCATAATTGTTGGTAAATTATTGACTCCTTAAACTGCATGTAAATTATGAAATATGCAAGTATAAAAGATTTTTCAGAATCCACTATTAATGAACGGCAGGTAATCACAATAGGTAATCATGTAATTCATAAAAAAGAAGCTGTAATCTGATTGAGTAATTTAATAAGTAAATTAATATGTTAGGTACTTTACATTTGGAATCTGATATAGATATATACATTACATACTTCATGTAATTAATTAATATTCAGCACTGCATATAACACTATTAACTAATAACAATATACAACACATTTTTTGTGAACGGTAAGCTTAAACCTGTTTTACATATTTATGTTTGCCAAAAATGAAAATAAATAATATAATAATATTATATTATATTTATATAATATATATATTATATATATATATCTATATATATTAGTGGTGGGCTGTTATCGGTGTTAATGCGAGACTCTTATCGTGCGATTAAAAAATATCACCGTAAAATCTATTCTCAAAGTTGGGTTGGGAACTGGGTCTATTCTACGCAAGTTATGACTTTCACCTTGATATTTTAGCGCGGATGTAAACCTGACCAGTGAGCCATCTGACAAACAAATGCCCTTCTGAATCAAATCAGCAGGATGCCTGACTTTAACTGCAGTTCAGCAGTTTCAGTTTAACTCATAAACATTTCATTCATGCCGTCGTGACAAACTGAAGTATTAGACGCAAATAAGGAGTAAGGACTGCTGTGAGTGTTACGGAATTTACTAACGCACGCCGATGGAAAGAAAAAAACTTCCGCATGCGTGAGATCCTTTACTGACAGCCGTGTGTGTGGAACTTGTCGGAAAATATGGCGAAAAGTCCTACATGACGGTACTAGTTTGATTGCGGTGTTTACTTCAATAATGCCACTAATATATGTATACTCCACATGTCTTAATTCCATTTCTGTTTAGTTCAGTTATGACTTTCGTCAGATTAAGGTAATCAAAAATAATAATAAAAATCGCTGTTTGGAGCTTATGTAGGCCAACAGTTCAAAATTCATGTTTAACTGAAACAGTCAGTAAACACAAGTACATCTTATTGAGCATAATTTATCTTCATCATCAATTATCATAGTAGAATAGTTTCTCAAGCAGAAGCATTTTGGAAACACTAGATGAGCCCCTGGTCTAATGCGCCACATGGCTTGAGAAACCCGTTCTCGAAGACTTATTATTTATGTACCATACATATTCTGAATGCTTTCAGCAGAATTCAAATGAGTCATTTTAATCTAGATTAATCTAAAATTTAAAAATTAATCTATGCGCACCTATAATACATATATATATATATATATATATATATATATATATATATATATATATATATATATATATATATATATATATATATATATATATATATATATTTGAATTTGATCACATTCGAAAAAATAAATTGTTGATATTTAAATTTAAATATGGTTGGTGCACATACTTTTCTGATGTGAAAATTTGCATCGTGTACTGTTCATGGACCCTTGGATATGCAAAAAAGTAAAGCCTTACTTTTGGTTTAAGCCCCGCAGTGCAGGAGTCATCAACATTTTTATCTTCTTATATCAGCTAAAATATTGTCAACATTAGCAGCATACAACAATATTGATAGCCTCAAAGCTAACAGACATAATCTAAATGCCACAAAAAGGGAAAGTTAAAAAGCTAAGTTTTAAAATATACAAATGAGTGGAAACACAAGTTACACCTTATCAGAGATGTCTAGTATTTAGTCAGAATCTCAAATAGTTTGACACATCACTGAGCATTCAAAGAGACCAGAAGGCTCATTGTTACCGCAAATGCTAAAATGTAAATGGTTTGTGCCAGATGCAAGAAAAACACTGTTCAATCAAAGCTCTCTAATTTAAATGATTCTGGTTTCCTCTGCAGTCTGGAACGCACACTTTGAAACCAAAGAAACAGAACATAAACACGCTTCGCAGGTAGAAAAACACGGCACTAAGTTTTCCCTCTTTGTCTTCCTGACACCCCACACGTTCGCACACACAAACACGCACACATGCACACTAATGCTCAAGGTGTTGTGTTATGAAGCAGACCACTGGGCTGTGTGAGCGGACAGAGGTTCTGGGTTCTAGTCTGGACACTGTGCAGGCTCTACCGGCCGCTATTATCACAGCTGCGAGTCTGCCAGGGAAATTTGTCTGCAATTCACCTGAATTAGAATCACTCAGGCGGTTTGTTCTAGTTGCTCCAGTTCCCCTCAGAACAACCCTAATGGTTTGTTTATTTTAAAGGTTTTGCTTCTAGCAAATCATTCCTTATCTGTCATTGCCTTATTGTCCCACTGGGTCACCCAAAGGAAGAGAAGCAAAAGATTTAGGGTGAGATATATAGGCAGATACCTGTTGCTGCTTTTTTTTTTTTTTTTTTTTTTTTTTTTTTTGAGTTATACAATTGTTTTTAAAATCAAAATTACTTTTTAAAATCATTTGTGATAATAATTTTAATGGCAGAATCCACTATGACAACTTAAACCAACAGTACAATTGCAATGCTGTGTATATTTGATTAAATGTTACATATTTAATCAATTACAAACATGTCAATCAAAAACCGATTTAATGCAGACTTTAACTTTTTGTTTAACCTTTTAAAGAAAGTGTTGACACTGTTGATTACCATAAATTAAATCTTTTTTTGCTTATTTCTTTAATTATAATCTATAATTATTATAGCTAATAATTATTTTGTACAACTTATCCCAAAAGAACAAGTGTCATGTTATATATGTATTGAATTAATCTTATATCCATCAACTATACTTTTAATAAAGATTTACACCTTTTTGCAAATGGCATTTCTGACTGTGTGGGTTTAACAAATGAATTGGTGGAGTATAATTACTGTGAATTACTTCTAATCCAGACTCTCTTTCAGAGCTCCTAATTCTGCATTCTGTTTGGGGTTTATTAAATCCCAGTAAACCAATATGATTGCAGTCAATGTGCAAAACAAAATCACCCTCATTCTTTCCAAATATTTATTCTAAATTAGAGATAAAAGTATAATTAACATATAAACTGAATTAAAAATGAAAGCATATTCAGTATATACATATTAACTCTTACTTGTATCAACCAAAACAATTAATATTTTATTTATGTAAATTTCAATTCTTGTATATTGGTGATAAATGTTCAGGATTTGAATAGATACTGTGACAAGTCACCCCAATAGTGTAGAAGCGAGTTTTATTACTATTATAACATCTTAAACCAACAGTACAATTGCAATGCGGTGTATATTTGATTAAATGTTACATATTTAATCAATTACAAACATGTCAATCAAAAACAGATTTAATGCAGACTTTAACTTTTTAACCTTTTAAAGAAAGTGTTGACACTGTTGATTACCATCAATGAAATCTTTTTTGCTTATTTTTCTATATTAATTGCAAAAGTACTGTCAAAAAATTTTACTTTTAACAGCATATTAATTAGCTAATAATTATTTTGTGAAAATTTATCCCAAGAGAACAAGTGTCATATAAAAAAAAAAACAGAGAAAGAGCTTTAGTGCCAGGTATGTTCACACATACGATGAATTTGTTTTCGTGACAGAGCTTCTAAAGTGCAACAGAATGACAGAGACAGGACAAAAAAAACAGATATTAAATATATTATCAAAATAGAAGTAAATAGTGAATGCAAATAGACAAATTGACAAGTGTTTGTACAGGTATATTACTATATACAACATTATATGTGCAGCTGTTATGTGCAAATTTGGCATGTAAAATAGTATGTTGTTAAATAAATAAGTATATACAATTGAAGTCAGAATTGTATTGTTTATTTTTTCCCCTAATTTCTGTTTTACAGAAAGACTTTTTTAATCAACACATTTCTAAACATAATAGTTTTAACTATTTTAACTCATTTCTAATAACTGACTTATTTTATCTTTGCCATGATGACAGTAAATAATATTTTACTACATATTCTTCAAGACACATCTATACAGCTTACAGTGACATTTAAAGGCTTAACTAGGTTAATTAGGTTAACCAGGCATGTTAGGGTAATTAGGCAAGCTATTGTATAACGATAATTTGTTCTGTAGACTATCAAAAAAACATATCTTAAAGGGCCTAATAATTTTGACCTTAAAATGTTTTTAAAAAATTAAAAACTGCTTTTATTCTAGCCAAAATAAAACAAATAAGCCTTTCTCCAGATGACAAAATATTATCAGACAGGGTGAAAAGTTCCTTGCTCTGTTAAACATAATTTGGGAAATATTTAAAAAAGAAAAAAATTCAAAGGGGGGCTAATAATTCTGTCTTCAACTGTATGTGTATAAAAAATAGTGATGTTTGTTTCACAATTACTATCATAAAGTGTTCATGAGATGGATTGCCTAAGGGGAGAAAGTGTTTCTGTGTCGGGCTGTTCTGGTGCACAGTACTGTGTAGCGTCGACCAGAAGGTAAAAGTTCAAAGAGGCAGTGTGCTGGGTGTGGGTGGTTCATTGTGATTTTGGCAAATATGTATTAAATTAATCTTATCTCTACACTGTAAAAAAATCCTGGTTGCCTTAAATTTTTAAGCTGAATCAAATTAACCTAATGAGTCTATTGAACTTATATTATGTTAAACTGACTTAAAACAGCTTGCGTAACTTATAAAATTAAGTTAGAACATGATTAACTTAGTTTAATAAGACAGTGTATCAACTATAGTTTTAATGAAGATTTAAACCTTTTGTAACAATTTATTACTTCTGTTGACTAACACAAAATCGATTTTTGTTACCTTTTTTATATAAAAATGTTTGAATTTGAAAAAGATTTGAAATACAACTTATCCCAATAGTACAAGTGCCAACTATAGATTTAACATCAACACTTAGCGCATTTTAAAGTGATTATACTTCTGTTGACAAAAACTAATTACATTAATGTTACTTTTGCTTCCTAAAGATCGAAAGTTTCATAATGATGTCAATGAAAAAATGAGAACTGCTAATTGCAAACACTACTGTGATGAATTATCTTAGTAGATCAAGTCTCATAGCTGATCAAATACTATTTTTATTCATTCAATCATTTTCTTTTTGGCTTAGTCCCTTTATTAATCTGGGGTCGCCACAGCGGAATGAACCGACAACTTATGCAGCATATGTTTTACGCAGCGGATTCCCTTCCAGCTGCAACCCATCACTGGAGCAACCGGAGGAAACCCACGCAAACAAGGGGAGAACATGCAAACTCCACACAGAAACGCCAACTGACCCAGCCGAAGCTCAAACCAGTGGCCTTCTTGCTGTGAGGCGATCGTGCTACCCACTGCACCACCGAGCAGCCCTACTATTTTTTATTTAAAACTATTATACTATACTATTTTTATACCATTTTTTTTATTTAATCAATTATAATAATACTAACTAAAGACTTAAAGATTTATACTTATTTAATAATATAAATATCTAACATAATATAATAATTTAATAATAAAAATATAAATAACATTTTTAGTGTGTGTAGACTAAATGTAGAATGCAGACTGTTTTATACAACTGATTACTTCTGTAGAAAAAAACAACAAGTTTTTTTTAATAACTGTTTTTTTAAATCAACTTCAAAACATAAAGCTTGTACAGGTACTTCAACAGAGACTAGGGGAAAAAGTCATAAAAAGTCAGAATAAAATAAATCTAAGTGTACAAAGGCATGGTGCTTAAGGTCTCAAAAATGTAATTCAACTCATTCCAAACGATTTACGTTTGGGAGCCATTCGATACTTCAGTGTCATCGCTTTTCCCGTAAACAGTTCTAAACAATGCAAACAGTTAAACGCAGTGGATGTTTACATAACACACAATGATTTAGTGATTACAGTGGGCTACAAAATAGTATATTTTGAAAGCGACTCGTCTATATAACAGCATAGCAAATGGTCCTTGACATCATAATTGTCGGCTGTAATGGCCTCTGCAGATGTCTGTCAACTCACTCTCTGCTGTAAAACGCCAAGGAATTCGAGTGGAGTGGCTGTTTTGTTCTCTGCTGATGTTCCTAAGAGCCATGACCACGCGAAAAGCCCACTCTGAATCTGTCTGTCACGGCCGGCTGCTTCTGTGTCCTATCTGCTACCACTTACTCAAACATGCAACAAATTTGCTTTTAATTGCAGGGATTCTGCTCTGCTTGTAAATAGTTGTGCTTTGACAGTTCATTTATTTCGTGTGATTGCTGCCATCTATTTATAGTTTCAATGCAGGGGGAATGCATTGCATATGAATTCCTTGTCATCTGCAGCCCGCTCAAAGACAAAAACACATGAATTATTATCGCCTGGCGAGGAAGTGTTTATTTATTCATAGACCCCAAAATTGTTCTTCGTCCACGCTTGGCAAAGCAGATGGCATTTCCGACTCCGTGGGTTTAACAAATGAATTGGCGGAGTATAATTACTGTGAATTACTGCAAATCCAGACTCTCTTTCAGAGCTCCCAATTCTGCATTCTGTTTGGGGTTTATTAAATCCCAGTAAACAGTCACTGTGCAAAAAATCCACCATTCTTCCCAAATATTTATTCTGAATTAAGGATAAAAGTATAATTAACACATAAACTGAATTAAAAATGAAAGCATATCAAGTATTTACATGTTAACAGTTACTTGTATCAACCAAAACATATTTACAGTTGAAGTCAGAATTATTAGCCCCATTTAAATTTCTTTTCTTTTTTTAAATATTTCCCAAATGATGCTTAACAGAGCAAGGACATTTTCACAGCATGTCTGATTATATTTTTTTTTTTCTGGAGAAAGTCTTATTTGTTTTCATTTTGGCTAGAATAAAAGCAGTTTAAATTTTTTAAACAATTTTAAGGTCAAAATTATTAGGCCCTTTAAGCTATACATTTTTTTTTGATAGTCTACAGAACAAACCCTAATTAAACAATAACTTGCCTAAGTACCATAACCTGCATAGCAAATCTAATTAATCTAGTAATTAAAATCCTTTAGATGTCACTTTAACCTGAATACTAGTGTGCTGAAGAATATCTAGTTGTTTAGAAATGTGTTGAAAAAATTTCTCATCGTTAAATAGAAATTGGGAAAAAATTAACAGGGGGGCTAATAATTCAGGGGGGCTAATTATTCTGACGTATATATTTTTATTTATTATTTGAATTCTTGTATATTGGTGATAAAATGTTCAGGATTTGAATAGCTAATGTGACAAGTCACTCCAATGGGATAGTAGCAGATTTTATTATTATTTTTCTGATGACTAATAACAAAGGATTTAAGCATATTCTACTATGACAAATTGAATCTGTTTTATAAAGTTTTGATTAAAAAAATAGACCTCGACTGTACAAGTCATGATTTACACAGATGATACACAATATTTGATGCACATTTTAACTGTTTAAACAATGTATTCTTCTACTTTTCTTACAAAAATGTACCATGTTTTATAGTAAAGGTATAGTAGCCTAAACACGACTATTTTGCTATTATTATGTTAAAATGGGTTAACCCCTTTTTTCTTTTTCTTTCTTTTCATTTTATTTGTAGAAAAATCTGTTCATTTTCAGAAGAATTCTGTAGACCAAAATATTTTAAGTGAGGCTATCCTTTTTTTCTTCTACAACTGAAAGAGTTTACTTTTTATGAAAAGTTCTGAATTCAAGCTAGTTCTAATAACTCACCCCATGAAAGCTCTCCAGTGAACGCTAATGGAGTAAATCTTTATTTTGGGGTAGTTAAGTTAGCTTTTTTTCACTCCAAACTATAAGAGATGTGCCAAACACAAAGTATTCAAAAATAAAACTACATACCTTGAAATATTAACAGGAGTGTAAACTGTGGCAACTGGCCCCGGGCAGTGTCACCGCCAGCACATGGTTTCTCGGACGGTGACGGCAGCATGTTTACTCGGCACTAGAGGGCAGATGTTCGGAGGTTCTACAGGTGTTGTTGTCATCGGGTGTTTGACCACCGCAGACGGTAATTAGCGGCTCAGCCCTTCACGCTGGCCGCGATAACATTAATGGGTGACGATGCGCCCTTATCCATCTTCCCGCCATCAGCGGTCACGGTCCATTTCCGCTGCACAAACGCCCGCGGATGTTTTCCTGATTAAAGCGGCAGATACGGCGCGTGTGGGCGGGATGAGCGAGTCAAGTGCAGCCTGTCACTGGTGGGGATGCGGGGTAAGTGTTGAAATCATATTTACCCTGCAAAACAATTGATTTATATTCAATATACACACGAAATACAACTGGAATGTTTGACCAGAATCACTTATAAAAAGCAAATGGAGACAACATCACATAGCTATGTTTTTAACAATATACCCTCAAGGCGATGAAGAGTATTCTATGGTTCAAACTGTTTAAATGTCTATTTTCTTACGTTATGTTGGTCAAACTCTATTAAATTCTATTTAACCGGTTTAACTACAAATACCATGTCAGCAAAACTGTAGTGAATTTGTGGTTACCATACAGTTAAACTAATATAGCAATGTCATTTTGTAACAAAACTATGGTTTACAGGGAAATTGAAGTTGTTTATAAATATACTGTATATGAATTATCTAAATAGTGTAAATTAATAATCTGTTGTTACAATATAAAGTGCCACAAGAATTATTGTAATAAAAATATTGTAATAATTTTACACATTTTACTTCTAATACTCAATTTATATTTGTTAAATTATTCCATCATCTATCATCACAACTTAAAAAAAACAAATATTTAATTAATATTAGGGCTTACTGGGCAGATTTGAATTCAAAACAGCAAATGCAGCAGGAAGCAAATATAAAATACATAAAATAGTCTAATGCTTTTGATATACGATTATATAATACCACGCTAAACAAAACAAACAATGGATGTTAGCAACAACCATTAACATGATCACAAATCAAATTATTATTCATTCATGAAATTGTTCATTTTCCGACATATTTAAATGCCACATCAGCTTATGTCAAACACTGTGTTGCTTATTTATATTCATCATTGATTCAAAACTATACATCGTTAAATATATTTCTAAACTTCTATTCCAACAACAAATAAATTCAATTTCCTAAATCTTATTCATCAGTTTATTTTTATGCATACGTACTCATATAAACATGATAACGATGACTTTGATTTTGTATCAAATGAGCATGCTGTATAAGTGTCTGAGGGTATGTTAACCTTGCATAAAAATATCACAGTTTCATTGTATCATGGTAATTTGATTACTATTCTAAAATGTTTCTTTATAAATGTCTGGGTAAAACAAAATTAAAAACAAATAAAAACCCTGATTAAACACAACATATTTTATTTTGATAAAACTTTTAAAATATTTTGGAACAGTAAACATGTCAGGCTGAATAATTAAAATAAATAATTTACCTCTGCCATTTTCATAAAGTAAAAAAAACAGATTACTTTACAAAACATTAAACACAAAACTTACATATACCCTAGGAACGGTAGAACTAGAAATATAAATTTATAGCGCTTTTAAAACCTTGACTTTTCCAAACCGCGGTATACCTTGAAACCGGTTATCGTCCCTTGCCTATCAAATCAAGCTGTTCAAATACATTGACAAATTCAAGGCACACACACTGGATGACTTAACAGGATATTGCCTCCATTGAATATTTAACTGAACATTCAAGAAATGTGAAAAAAGAGGTGTGATAATGTTGTCTTTGTATTCCTATGTGAAAGCACCTGAGCCAGACACAAGAGGGTAAACCAGCTGCTGTTTCCGCTAACTCTCCAATTTTGTTTAAAGAAAAAACTCAACAATTATTTACACTTCAGAAAGTCAAAGGTCAGGCAACCAAGGTTGAAGAATGAGCACCTTGCGTCTGCAACATGCTCCAAGGTGGAGAATGTGACATGAGTGATTTTTGCCATGCACCCTTTTGGTGTTAAATGAGATCTAACCTTGGCAAGGGTTTATTATTAGCTGCAAAATCAGATGCACAACTAAATGCACAGATTGAAGACCTAGACCTTGGTTGTTTGGATTATTGTTTAAAATAGAGATCATGAGATTCAGAATATATGTCTAAACAAAATATCATGTTAGTCTATAACTTATCACTACAAAGACATACACCAGATTCCACAATAAGTGTCCATAGGAAGGATACTCTCATCAGGGAACAAGAGTGATAGACAGCTACTGGAAGTCCAATAATGTAAAAAATAATAATTCATGAATCTGATGGGCCGTGCAATATTCAGTAATATCAGAACTCATACAGCCTCTTTACTCTTGTTTATTACTCCGCCCTCACGAGTGGCAAGCAGAGGGCTACAGTTTGACAAATATTGCAGCTACTGGACAACATAATATACTTTTGGGGCTTTTCAGGCGAGAATATAGTCGTTTAGATTGCAGCTATGCAGTTTATTTATAAGGAAAGTGCCTATGTTGAATATTTATAATTTTGGAGAGACCGAGTGTGTCGGCATACATCAGCCTCTCATACTGAGCAGAGCAAAGACAGTTGATGTTGTCCATCCACAAAATGGTGACAGATACTGCATAATAAGCCCTTAGAAGAGAAAAACTCAGCGTAAAACTACAGCTGATCAAATCATTATAAATCTGGTAAACGACATTTTAAGCTATCTCTCTCTTTTGTATGTTGTAGTGCTGTATTTATACCATAGCAATTATAGTGTATCGAATAGTAGCTCTAAAGTGAAGTTTGTGAAGTAGCAAAGGTTTCTGCTGTTCTGACGTCAGCTGCAGATGTGAATGAATGGTGGTAGAAAGTAGTTCCTCGTACAAAGGGTTTTTGTGACTCTCTTTGCTTGATTTTCTTTTTTATATACACGATTATGCTGTCGAAGTGTTGTATAAACACAATATCACACTCGTAGCTGTGTGATATGACAGTATATCATCACTGGTGTGACAATAAGGCACTCGGCCTGCAGTGCTAACGCACGCCTTCCACCAGTGCCGATATACAGCCACATCGCACTGCTACTCGTGTGATATTGATGTTATGTTAACTTAATCAATTTGTGTTGGGACAACATGATAGAATTGTGTGAAACCAAGCATTTTTTGGATTAAACGTGGACAAAATCTGCCTGTTGACATGAACAAACTTCATATTTTTTTGTTTAAAGACCTCTGGACCACATTTCCTTCCATATATATCTATTAAAGTTTAAATAGACATAAGCAAATAGTTGTCATTAATGAATAAATTTGTAACGGGGAGTGACACTGACAACCTTGGCGTGGATCCAAATGCAGGTTTATTAGAGAGGTCAGGTAAGCAATGGTCAACACAGAGACGAACAGATGTATGTAGGCAATCCAGAGTTGTAGTCAAATACACAGGCAGATGGTCAGAAGGCAGGCAGCAGACAGGAGCAAAACAAGACAAACAAGGCAAGGATCAAAACACGGCAAAGCAGGACAAAGGAAACGCGTTGTAATGTCACTAAACAGTAAACAAGACTCCGCAACATTGTGTGTGTGTGTGTGTTTGTGCTGTTCTTATAGTCCAAGTAATCAGTCTGAGCAGCTTCAGCTGTGTGAGTGTTTAATCAATGGTGACTTGGAGCAGGTGAGTGTGTGTGTTGCATGACTGGGATCTATAGTCCATAAACCGGCAGATTTGTAGTTCATGTTAATGTGAGTGTTTACCAGCGATCTCTGGCTGTTAGATCGCTGGTGATCGTGACAAAATTTGTGTAGGTGTTTGACATTGCAATCTTTTAACAATCGATCATGCAGCTCCACACTAGCACTTTAGAGACTTTTTTTATAATCATCCAGCATTGTTGCAGTTGCAGCAAAGCACCAATGATAAATACAAATCAGATCTCTCTGACAGAATCAAATCCTCTAAAACAGATGCCTGTCTTCTCGTAGGGACTTCAAAACTCATCTGAAACAGAACGCCTGTCAGAGCTCTGATAATTATTTAGATATGCCGCATACTTGTGGTAAGCAGGCTGAAATGCTCCCTTTTAAACGCTCCACTTTAAACTGACCAAAATTGAGCGAAGAATAATCCCTGTCAGTTGTAGTGGTCTGCCTCACATCAGCCTGGAAAAGCTTTAATACGGCCGTGCCACATTCATTTCTGTAACATAAACGAACTCGATTCATTCTCCCATAGCCCGAAAGTGCAACTTAGCCGAATTGAACTGAGGCATTACAGCCGGCGGGCATGTGACCACATAATTTCTCCCCCAAAATGCCCCACACTTCCTCTCTGTGTTATCATTATGCCTCTCAATGAGACACTTGAAAGCCTCGGCCGTTCTGAGGCCGTAGCGCTGAACTCTGGAGCCTGATTGGGCTTTTTCCAAATGAGGCCATGGTCTATATCAGGCCCGTCTGACGACATAACAAGCCTGTTAATATTCGAAGGAAATGCTGGGGGTCACAGAGCTCGCAGCCGTTTGACCCTCAGGGTTCAGAGGGCAGAGAACCAAGGGGTGGCACATGGCAGAAAGAGAGCCCTAATGATTTAGATATCTGTTACACACTCAGCAGAAAGCCAATCTCCTCTTATTAACCGTCTGCACTGAATGAGTCCAGCGTCTGTCCGCTAAATAATAAACCAACTTTGTGGAGAGCAAGGCCAATTTTAAAATGCCCCTATTATGCTTTTTCAAATATTACCTTCCATGCAGTGGGTTATGTAGCATTAGTAAATGTTACATGTGCAAAGTGTTAAGGATCAGAGTGCATGAAAAATAAAGATATATTGTCCAAAAAAAAACAATCAAAAATACCTGAAACACCTCATCAGGTATTCTGTTACATTTCTGTAACTAATCAACGTAGATCTATAACAAATGTACATAATATCAGCCTACATTCCTCACTGGCTATACCTGAAAACAGACTGGTTCATGTTTTATTTTGTTGAGAAGCATTTTTGATCAAGATAAAGTATTAATTTGTAATACAACTTAACATAAAAACTCCCGTTATTATGACTATGAATGTCTTACATGCATCAAATCTGTACTTTGTTGTTTAAAATGTCAAAATTTGCAAGTACGAGGAACCATGTAGGGCTTAAATTAAACTTCAGACTTTGTATGAAATACATACACGTTAAGACACACATGCACTAATAGATGCTCAAACAAACACATATGAGAAGCTTACAATAATATGAAATGTAAACTGGTTCATCTAATGCATACTGTACAAACCCTTGTATAAATCTATGAATTGATTGCAAATACATATGAACTTTGCATATAAAATGATTGTGAAATGTAAACTGTGATTGCGCAACCATTCAATCTTTTGCATTCTTGAATAGATCGCACATACAGTGCCCAGCATATGAGTACACCACCCACAAATCTCTCATTTACATTAATATTTTCTATAGGAAGCTTTACAATATTATATTTGTGCATATACATTAGTTTAGTCAGTACTGAAGCCAAATCTGGAGCTAATCTAACAAAATAACTTACAATAATTGTTCAAAAATTGGTAGCCCAAATTTATATGTTAGGGAAAAATATTAAAAACAAATTTTCAAAAATAGCAAAAATCAAGAGAAACAAAAAATATATACAATTTTGTTGAAATGTTGTAGTTTGTAATTGTTTTTACAATATTTTCCATGAATTTAAATGTAAATCTTTCCATTTCTAAAGATGTTCTGACTAAAATATTATTTTAATAAATAAATCTGTTTAATAAATCTGTTTTGTTCAAATACACCAATATATATTACTCATATTCACTAAGAAATGGATAAAAATATTAATTTTCAAAATGGGCTATACACATATATGCTGAGCACTGTACGTATGAACTCAGTGTAATATAGTAAAACCAACGCAATAATTATTGTCATCAGTGTTTACAATCACGAAGCCTCCAGAACAGATATGGTTAAGGCTTTTGGAGTAAATGGTAACCAATTAGAGCAGCAAAGACTCTTGGAAAAGAGGATTACGGAAAGAACAAATATTCAAATGAACCAAACTAATAGATTAAGAGTTATTTGGAAATGTTTTATTTCGAAATCACTTTCACTGAAAATGAAAGTGTTTTTTGACCATGGATGCATGTAAACTTATTGTCGGAGACTGCTAAAACTAAACAGGGAACTTTTTAAATAGCGTAATAGAGGCATCGAAGAATGCTGCATAATGAAAGACAGTGACCACCATCGCTGTGTGGTATGATGACGATTCGCATTCTGTCCCTATAGTTGGCATACGGTAGGTGGTGGAGGGAATGTCAAATATTTTGGAAGATTATAGAGTCTTTTGGACACATTTGTTTATTTGCCTTGCGCTCAAAGCACTCAGAGTTAAAGAGGGCGCTTGGCCTCTGTGGCTTCTGACAATGAAGAAGCCTCTTTCTCTCAGTGAGAGTTCGCTAAGGGAAACGGCACATCTTACTTGGCCACGCATGGAGGGGTGTTCATTTTCGTCTAAATAACATCGTACACATGAGTCTTACAAAACTGTGTCCTTGGAAAACACTTTCAAAAGCAATTTCCATCTTGTACTACTGCATGTAAACAGAGTAATTGTATTTGGGAAACTCCCTGCGCCAGCTGAACGCAATCCTTGCACGTTTCCCCCCTTTTTTTGGTTTTGCAGGGGCAGAATGGGATTACAGCTATAATTTTATGTATGATTACAATATCAGAAATGATAAGTATTAATAGTACAGGAAACATGTGTTGGAAAAATAAATATACTATGGGTTTTTGTGGAAATGTACAATCTACTAAATACTACTTTTTTTAAATTACCTCGTGGGTCAAACCGTTGTTATTTGGGGACACTGACTCTACTCTTAAGTTACAGCCCAAGTGTTTCCTTATGGTCATTGGGGTTGCTTACATAGAAAATGGCTGGTTTCGTATGTATGGTAAAAGACCAGATGTTTGCATTTGCGAGCCTCAGCCCTAAATTTGTTGCATCTGGTGCTGGGCTTCTCTGTTTATGCCGAACTGAAAGGTTGCGATTATGGATGTTTATTCACGTCACAAGGATTTGATCACACTACAGTGTGAAACACTTCACAACCGCTCATGTGAATGGGGGTCATCGAGAGTTTAAAGACCTGATGGGAAAAGCTTATTGGCTAATGGAGGCATAGATATGCCCATTCATAAAGTTCTGGCACAAAGTTTCAACATTTTTCACTTTTTTTGCCTCTCCAGAATCTTTCGCAGGTGGAATATTCCACTTCATGTGAGCCACTTATTTAATCAGCGCTGGTACCCAGAGTTATGACCTCACTGCTGGTCCAACAGCTTTAAAACATCTCAGTATGTCAGCTCATTTACTTTTAGCCTATTTGTGTCATCAGTGGTTATTGTACAGCACGGGTCTTCAACCTCTTTCAGGCCACGCTTTCTTATACTCTTGTTAAAGAGAGATCTAACATGTTGCAAGTCAACACTGGGCTTTAAAAACATGCATGTAGTTCCATATTCATTTATGGATAAATTGTTATACCTTTCTCAGCTATTTTACACTTTTGAAATGCATTATGGGACAATAATCACTACTTCAACAGCTTGTTGTGGTTTTCAGCAGTAAATATATTAATTAAGGATTAAGGAAATGAAATGATAAATAAATTATTTTATTGTTTACATTTTGTTGGATTGAAATACTGCAGGAAATGCTGTAATCTATGCCACATTAAATATTTTTTAGATGCTGCCATTCTAATAATATATTGGATATTAATATATATTGGATATTAATATTTTGGATAATATATTTTTTAATTACAATGCAAGTGCTTTTAAACTTTAGACTGCTAATGTAAGGTTTAAATTAGGGCTGCACAATATATCGTTTCAGCATCGATATTGCAATGTGTGCATCTGCAATAGTCACATCGCAACATATGCAATGTTGAGTCTGAACTATAGTAGACCAGAAGCTACAAAATTGTATTTAATTACTGTATTTATATGGAATTTATACAATTTATGCAAAAAAAAGAAAAGTTTTTTTTGCTTTAAATTTTTGTCTTGTTTCTAGTCTAAATATCTACATTTCAAAGCAAAAACAAGATTATTTTACTTACCCTAAGGTGAAAACAAAACAGTATTTCACTTGATCTAAGAAATTTTAGATATTTGGACTTGAAATGAGACAAAGCAAAGGAAGAAAAGCATTTTTTTCTCTCAAACTTAAAAGCAGTTACTGTATAATGAATGGTTGCACTTTTAGTCTGTAGAGTACTAATGCTGATAAAGCACAAGCATACAACTCTTTCTTGACATAAAACCACAACTTTGAAGAACACAAGCGTATTCAGTTGAATATATTTCCCCTTTCTCTCTCTTTTTGTTTTTATCTTTTTTTTCTTTTATTATCATTATTTATTTTACTTAATACACCATGCTGCCAACCTCAACTTTCAGTACTGACCTGTTTATATGTTTAATTTGTTAAATAAATGCACGTCATATATTGTTTACACACATCATATACTGTGTTGCACAATATGAAGGTTATAGTGTGGATTATTAAAATTTTCTTAAATCAGTTTTGTACTGTTATATATATTTTTTCTATTTGTACTGCTATTTTCTTTAACTTTTTTGTTTTGTTGTCTTAAAAATAAATCTTAAAAAAAAATTTATTAATAAAAAAACTAAAAACATATTGTTTTAAAAGCTTTGAACAACACAACCCACAATTACCACAGACACATGCGCATAAACTAGAAAGAAAAGCATTGGTAATTTTAAAGTTGTATTAATTTAGAATTTTAAAGCATACTACTGAAATTAAATAATGATGCAGCGTGTTTAATCAAAAACATTCAAATATTATTTCATTAATTATTTATTTTATTGTATTTACTTTGTTCTTTTTTGCCTGGAATGTAAAGAAAAAAAATATATAAATTATTTAAAGAACAAAAACATTTAAAAATTAAAAACAAGATTTATTATTATTTATATGTACTGAAAACTAAGCAATTAATCAGAAATTTCTATTCTTTTTATTTCTCTGGGATTTCTCTTGAGTAATAGTATTTTAAACAAAACTGCAAACTTTTTGTCTTTAAAACTTTTAAAACACAACCCACATACATCACAGACACATGCACATAAACCAGAAAGTCCCTGCAGGTTTCCTTGAGTCTCATCGCCCAGGGAATGTAACATCTAAGACCCTACAGTGAAGCCGGAGACCACCAATAATCACAAACGGTGCCTGAATCACCGTCAGGCCACACAAAAACACACAGACTCGCTTCTACATTCCAATGCAATTAAAGCATCTTCTGCATGGCACGTTTCACTCAACCACTGGGGGCTTGTTAATAAGACCATCTGTGACCCGAGCGCTAACACCGCATATGATCACCATGAGATAAGCTCAAATATGACACTCAGCAGATCCCACCTCACACTGCAATTATGAAAGCACTTGCCCTCCTGGAGGAACCTGTAATTCATTCCTAATGGACGCAGAAATGATTTTAAACCCAGTGACAGTGCTGTAAAACAGGGTTGAATTTTAAAAAAACAACAACAGAAAGACAAACATTGGTAGTTTTGAAGGATTTTTAGGAATTTAGAATTTTAAAACTTAAAATGTCACCGAAATTAAATAATGATGCAGCCTATTTAATCAAAAATATTGAAATATTATTTCATTATTTGTTTGTTTTATTGTATTTATATTTTCTTTTGCCCTGAATGTAGAAAAGAATCATATAGAAATTAATTAATGTACAAAAACAGTCAAATATTACAAACAAGATTTATTATTATTATTTATATGCACTGAAAACTAAGCAATTAATCAGAAATTTCTTTTCTTTTTTTCTCTCTAGGATATTTTTTTCTTTGCTGAGGATGATGTCCCGCATTCCTGCCGTCCACAAGATGAAAAATAAGACACTCGGAGGACACCGGACAGATGAAGAACACATTGAAATGTAAGTGCTGTCTTTTTCATATTTGCAAATCTACGTAACAATACAATTGGAAACAATGCTACTACTAAAGTTGGACACAAATCATTTTTCTCTCTAAAGCTTTTCTCTTCGACACTGTAAAAAGTGATTAGTTACTTAAAGGGAGTAAACCAATTGCCTTAAAAGCAACAAGTTGACTTTACAAAAATAATGTAAGTAAACCCATTGTAAATTGGAACTGTGGCTTAATTTTTATAATTCTGCAAATTGTACTAACTTTTTTTTAAATAAAAGTAAACGAATCACTTTTTCCAATACACATTTATTATATTTGTTTTTTTTCCAGCTTTTCTGTATCTAGCAAAATGACATACAGTAAAATAAATCTGCTCTTCCATAATTCTAAATTCAATACAGGCTATAATTGGACTTAAATAAAGATAAATAAAATAATATATAATTAAATAATAAATAAATAGACTTAATGAAGCACCAAAAATGTAATATTGTGATAATTACAGTAATTATTTGACAGATGTGATAAAATAGTCTGACACTGTAAAAAGGGATTAGTTGGAGTTAAAAAAGTAAGTACAATTTGCATAATTATAAAAACTGGGTCAACTTTACAGTTCCAAGTTACAGTGGGTTTACTTACATTATTTTTGTAAAGTTAACTTGTTGCTTTCAAAGCAATTGGTTTACTCACTTTAAGTAACTTTTTATCACTTTTTACAGTGTAAAGGCTTATTTTTAAATAATTTAATGGTTAAAGTTCTGTTTAAATTTTAAAAAATCTAAATATGAATTTGTTTTTAGTTTCTTTGTTCATTATATTGTTTTATTATTGTATTTATTTATTTATTTTGATAATGAAGGAAAAATTCTGTACTCATAAATTTACATTTTTTGAAAGAATCTATTACTTTTGTAAACTGTGGATAATAGTAAAACCTAATAATAATAATAATAATAATAATAATAAAGAACAAGTGACTTGTTTATGTTTAAATCTAAATTATTCAAAGTAAAGTACTAGGGCTGGGCGATTAATCGAAAAGTAATCAACATTTCGAACCAATAATTGATCAAATTTTCCAGGTCAATTTTTTTCAATTACGTACCTCACCGGGTGTGGAGTACCGTGACCCTGTACTGTTTGTTACTATTGTGTTACTTTGCACTACACTGACGATGAGTGGAAGCTGCGCCAGAGATGCCTTGAGACGGCATATTTTCCATTCCATCAAAATTATTATTTAAATTAAAATATCTGTTTACAGAAGATGCAAGAAATGCACTGTTTAACGTATTATTTACAGGATATACAAGAGATATTTCATTTAGAAGAGATACTGCTTATTTTCTACTTTTAATATGAAAACATAGAAAATAATTGATTTTGTTTCCAAAAGTTAGTTATTTTCACTTTTTTAGAAGAAAAAAAGGGACTGCTGGTTTTAGGCAATGTGCGTTTTAATTTCAGTTGTTCAATGTTGATGTTCAATAAATAATCTGAGATAGTGTGTGTTTCCTTCAATTATTTTAAAATCAAGTAATGCACCCTTTATTCAAACATCTCTCACTTGTAATATGTGAGCATATTTACTGTACAAGACCTGTCAGTGAACTATGAGGGCAAAAAAATAAAATAAATAAATAAAATAATCGTTCATTAATCATTATCGATTTAAAATGTTCAGTCCATCGACATTTTAATTTTAGGCCAAATCGCCCAGCCCTATTAAGTACTTTGTAAAATCACCCAATGTTTGTACAACTGTACTGTGCAAATAAATTTAAATTTTTAATACATTTTTAATGTTTAATTAATTGATTAGTAGTATATATGTTTTTTTATTTAACCAGATAAAACCCACTGAGATCGAGATCTCATTTACAAGGGTGACCTGGCCATGAGGTCCGCAACACGACTTATGAAAAAATAAATAAATAACATAATAATAATAAATAGTACGTTAAGATAATAAAAAAATACAGTTCAGTTGTTCAGCTATACCACATTACAATATGTTAAAAACACATACAGTTAAAGTCAGAATTATTAAACCTCCTGAATTATTAGCCCCCGTTTATTTTTTTCCCCAATTTCTGTTTAATGGACAGATTTTTTCAGCACATTTCTAACCATAACAGTTTTAATAACTCATTTCTAATAACTGATTTATTTTATCTTTGCCATGATGACAGTAAATAATATTTTACTACATATTTTTCAAGACACTTCTGTACAGCTTAAAGTGACATTTAAAGCCTTAACTAGGTTAATTAGGTTAACTAGGCAGGTTATTAGGCAAGTTATTGTATAACAATGGTTTCTTTTAATTAAAAAAAAAATATATATATATATAGCTTAAAGGGGCCAATAATTTTGACCTTAATATATATATATATATTTTTTTTTTTTAAAATAAAAACTGCTTTTATTCTAGCCAAAATAAAACAAATAATAATTTCTCCAGAAGAAAAAATATTATCAGACATACTGTGAAAATTTCCTTGCTCCGTTAAACATCATTTGCGAAATATTAAAAAAAAAAAAAAAAAAAAAGGAGGGGGGGGGGTAATAATTCTGACTTTGTATATTGAGAAATAGACAATTGTTGTTTGTTAAAAAGGATAAAGTGACAAGATTTTATTGGGATGATCTCAGATATTTTCAGTTCAGACTGAAAAGTATTCCAGGATGAGGGGGCGGCATAACTAAAGGCTCGCCTCCTCATTTCAGTTCGAACACGGGGAACAGTCATATGATATGATTCACTTGAGCGTAGGGCATACTGGTAACATTTTATAATAAGTTAAAAAGTAAAACACTTCCCTAGATAAAATGAACTAAAAATTAACTACTTCTGCTCCATTTATAATTCATATTTAATTACTTAATTCACTAATTCACTCCGGGCGACATGGTGGCTCAGTGGTTAGCACTGTTGCCTCACAGCAAGAAGGTCACTAGTTGGGTTAATTGACATTTCTGTGTGGAGTTTGCATGATCTCCTCGGGTTGAACATGGGTTTCCTCCGGGTGCTCTAGTTTCCCCCTACAGTCCAAAGACGTGCGCTATAGGTGAATTGAATAAACTAAATTGGCCGGAGTGTATGTGTGTAAATGAGTGTATGGGCTTCTAATGACTAATTAATAACTAATTTGTAATTTTTAATTACTATTTTTTGGGGGTTTTATTAATTAATAGTAACATTTTACAATAAGTTAAAAAGCAAAACACTTCCATGAACTAAAAATGAACTACTTCTAATTCATATTTAACTACTTCATTCACTAATTCACACTTAAATTATATCAAAATATAGAAGACCCTGTGAACAAACATTAGGCAACATGCATTTTTATAAACAGCTTAATAAATGCAGTACATTTCTTAGATTACGTATAAGTCATTTGTTTTAAGAATGCATTGTTTTGAATTTGAGAGCTTAACTTGTTGTCTTCCAGATCAGTCATACTCCATCTTTCTGCTTTTTCTGATGTTAACTAACTGCTAAAACAATGTTTGCTAAACACTGCTGCGCACAGACAAACAAACTGGTGGCAGGAACAAGTTAGGCCTGATATATACGGCAGTTCCTCTCTCAGATAAACATCATTAATACGCTACAAAGTGCTTAGCGGCGACATTGGTGCTACTTTGCCGGGGTTTGGTTTACCGTGAGGCAATGAGCTGTGGCGTTTTTGTGTGATACGTGGCAGATGTCGATGACAAAATCGCTGTTTTCATGTTAAAAGTGGAACGCTGCCACATTCTCCAACAATAACAAATACCTCCTCAGATATGGTTTTATCCTAAATTATTTGAAGTGCCCGTCACATTGTTAAGATTTATCTGGGATCGTGCCGTAACACTAAAGACCAAAGAGAAGAAATTAAGGAATATGTAAACATCAAAAATGTGAAATTGGTCGAGGCTGCATTTTTTACACTAATTGTTTGCTTATGGACAATTGTTTTTGAACTCGGCTCTGCAAAGTAGTTTAACAAAAAAATAAACAAAAGATTGACAAACCTGTGATTTGTTTATGCAGCAGTTATTGTGATGACATTCTAGGGCATAAATTCACAGAAATCACATTTATTTTGATCTGAAAAACCCTAAATGATATCATAAGTGGAGCAGATGTACCTGCCGATGCTTTCTGCGGAGAAGAAACAGACGTTTTCTGGGATTTCTACCTCCACCTGGTGGCTCTCTGCGCTTTCACCTTCAGTCCTCGAGAAGCAGGTCAAAACAAAGACGCTGAGATGTTGAAAACTGGTCATTGGTCTTAAAACAACTGGGGAAAAGACAATTTAGCTATAAAGATGAAAATATTACACAAGGGCAATATGTTCTTTTTCATATAATCACTGAAAAAATGGTTCACTGGATTTACAATTTTTTGCTTTATGGTAAGTGGTTATAACCTATTTATATGGGCTGAATTTAAACAAACAAATTAAGTTGAACATTACTAAATTTAATTTGTTGAAATTCAGCACACACAAATAGTTTGTAACCACTTACCTTAAAATAATTCGAAATAACGAATCGAAACACTGTTTAGATTATATTTTAAAGTATATGTTATAGTCATTATTTATCTGTAAATGCAAAAAGCATCAAGTAAAAAATAGCATCAGGAGAAATATTTTACATTTTAGACATTATTTGGTTACACATACTTTAAAGCTACAAAAAAACCTTTTTAAAGTGGTATCTGATTTGGAATTTGGAATTTTTTGCAGACACATTATTTCTTTAAAATGTAGGTATTTATAGGAAATATGTATGTTTTTGTAGGAAATATAATACAAATATTACATAATTTTCTTTTTGAGTCACTTTTTGAGAACTTTTTTTTTTTTGGATTAGCTGTTCAGTTGGTCCTTTTTACATTTACAGTGGAGCACACCAAATTGGAGTAATATACAGTGCTCAGCTTATTTAAGAGAGAGATCACAAATCTCTTTTTTACATTCATATTTTTAATAGGAGACTATACAATATTATATTTGTGCATATACATTAAATTAATCAGGACTGAAGCCAAATCTGGAGCTAATCTAACAAAATAACTTACGAGTTAAGTCCAAACACTAGTATGCCCAAATTTATGCGTTATAGAAAAATATTAAATACAAATTTTAAAAAGGAGGAAAAATTAAGAGAAGCAAAAAAATAGAAAACAATTTGTTGAAATTGTTGAAGGTTGTAATTTCTTTTTGCAATATTTATATTAATACTTGTATTATCTCTCAATTTCTAAACATGTTTGGTGACTAAAATATAATTTTAATAAATACATTTGTTTAAGTCTGTTTTGTTTGAATGCACCAAAATACATTTCATATATTCACTGAGAAATGGATAAAAATAATATTTTCAAAATGGGGTGTACTCAATTATGCTGAGCACTAATAATATAATATAATATAATATAATATAATATAATATAATATAATATAATATAATATAATATAATATAACATAAAATAACATAACATAATATCATTATATCATATCATAATGTCTGTGTGCTTTAATATACTGTTCTTCGACTGTCTTTACAGAAATTAAATGTGCAAATAATCTTGCTAACGGTTTAAATCTTGATCTTCATGTCTCAATTTCTGTTATTTGAAATGTACACTCCACTGTTATCATGGACATCTCAAATAATTGTGATCAGAAAATTAAACAACTGTGACGGGCCTATTGTGATAATTATGAAATCTGCAGGTCAATTATGTGAACATCATAATCATGAAAATATTTTTTACACACAATCCACAACACAATGTTCATGATCCTAAATAAGAAAAAAAATCATATTTTAGCCAAAATACCTGACAACTCAATTTTGTGTTACGGGTCAACATAATATATATGGTTTAAAATCTATACATCACAATCCGACAACGCAATGAACGGTGTATTAGCAGTGTTGACCTTGGCTTGGCTCATGGTAATGATTTGGCCGAAGCTGCCGGCTGGACTCGCTGGTGTTTTTGGCTTTAGCGGCATGCTGTAATGAACAAAAGCACAAAAAAGTGCAGCCTGGCTCCCAGTGGACAATGTGGTTGTAAATGGGGGGATTGTGTGCGAGTCGAGAGTTTCTCCAGGGCATCAGAGCTGAATGGTACAGTAGCATGAGACCATTTAAAAGTAATTAGCACAGCATGTTCTAGTGAACGTGTGCAGTCCTGCCATCCCGCATGAAGCCGGTGGAACATGTGAGCCAAACTGACTGAATGTGCCATTACTGCATGTGAACAGACTTCAGATATACATAATGAGCAACTTCATGCATTTAGAAATGAAATGTATGCATAATGCAAAAGGTTGGAAGTTGATTTAATGCATTTATTTAAATAATTTGCTACAAAAAAGGTTTCACCCTTTATTCTTTTTTGAGATTCTTTCTTCTGTTGGACTCAAAAGACATTTTGAAGAAAGCTGGAAACCTGTACTGCATTTTCTAATATGGATGTTAATGGTGTTTCCAACATTCTTCAAAATATCTTCTTTTGTGGTCAACAGAAGAAACACAAAGCACTTGAAGGTGAGAAAATGGTGAGTAATTTCAATTTTTATAATAATAATAATCATTTTAATAACATTTTTAATAATAACTTGCTGAAACGTAATAACGCATCCACCCTATCCCCACACTTGTGTAAGTCATCTGGCATTACATAGATGGATTTATGTGAACTTTTTAATGTAAATAATTAGTTATGAAAAAATAATGTGCTAACATTTAAGTGTATCCGCCCCAACCCCACACCTGTGCAAGTCATCTTACTGTACATTTCAGTTTATGTAAGATATTTATGTAAGATATTATAGATAAGCATCGTCACTGAGTGCTGTTTTTTGACCTGACAATGTGATATTTTATACATTAGGTCAGTAAATAAGAACTTAATAATCCATTTTAGACAGTATGGTCTGTTTTTGTCAATATTAACTGTAAAGCCACAACAGAACTGCTGTGAGTCTCTGATCAAGACACACTTGAGTTTCCTTTCTGAATGAATCTGCATTTTGAACAAATCAAGTGAATCAATCAAACATTCATATAAAAGAGCTGTTTACTTCATTGCTGAAAGTATCATCTTAAATTAATAAAAAAAATAAATACAGAAATGTCTGAATATTTTAGGCAAAAATGTAAATTTTGCCATCGCTTTCATGTCGTTTATAACATATTTTGATGACTGCAATAAATGCTCTGTAAATATATTGAAATACCAATTAAATAAAACAAAAGAAAGAAAAAAGGTCATGGCCATATTAGCCTAAAAGTGCGCACAATCATTTTTAAATTAAAAATATTTCTTCCTAAAGCTAGTTTTTATAGTCTGTTTTTTGTCAATATTATCTATAAATTCACAACAGAACTGCTGTGAGTCTCTGATCAAGACACACTTGAGTTTCCTTTCTGAATGAATCTGCATTTTGAACTAATCAAATGAATCAATCAATCATTCATATAAAAGAGCTGTTTACTTCATTGCTGAAAGTATCATCTTGAATGAATAGAGTTAATAAATAACTGTGACTTACGACATTTAGCTTTAGTTTCTTATTTAAAAGCAGTTTAATAATTTGATATTTTAATTTTTTTATACAAAATATAAATAAATACAGAAATGCTGGAATATTTCTGCAAAAAAATTTAATTCTTCCATCATTTTCACGGGGTTTCAAAAATATTTGAAGACTGCAATAAATGCTCTGTAAATATATTGAAATACCAATTAAATAAAACAAAAGAAAGAAAAAAGGTCATGGCCATATTAGCCTAAAAGTGCGCACAATCATTTTTAAATTAAAAATATTTCTTCCTAAAGCTAGTTTTTATAGTCTGTTTTTTGTCAATATTATCTATAAATTCACAACAGAACTGCTGTGAGTCTCTGATCAAGACACACTTGAGTTTCCTTTCTGAATGAATCTGCATTTTGAACAAATCAAGTGAATCAATCAATCATTCATATAAAAGAGCTGTTTACTTCATTGCTGAAAGTATCATCTTGAATGAATAGAGTTAATAAATAACTGTGACTTACGACATTAGCTTTAGTTTCTTATTTAAAAGCAGTTTAATAATTTGATATTTTAATTTTTTATACAAAATATAAATAAATACAGAAATGCTGGAATATTTCTGCAAAAAAATTTAATTCTTCCATCATTTTCACGGGGTTTCAAAAATATTTGAAGACTGCAATAAATGCTCTGTAAATATATTGAAATACCAATTAAATAAAACAAAACAAAGAAAAAAGGTCATGACCATATCAGCCGGAAAGTGCACACAATAACTTTTAAATTAAAAATATTTCTTCCAAAAGCTAGTTTTTATAGTCTGTTTTTGTCAATATTAACTGTAAAGGCACAACAGAACTGCTGTGAGTCTCTGATCAAGACACACTTGAGTTTCCTTTCAGAATGAATCAGGATTTTGAACAAATCAAGTGAAGCGATCAATCATTCATATAAAGAGCTGTTTACTTTATTGTTGAAAGTATCATCTTGAACGAATTGAGTGAATAAATAAATGTGACTTACGACATTTAGCTTTAATTTCTTATTTAATAGCAATCTAAATAATTTTACATTTTTATTTTAATACAAAAAATATATAAAAGAATAAATACAGAAATGTCTGAATATTTTAACAATAAATGTAAATTCTGCCATTGCTTTCATGTTGTTTCAAACATATTTTAAAGACTGTTGGTCAGCTGATCTGGAGCTGCAGTAAATCCTCTGTAAACATATTGAAATACAAATTAAAAACTACAAAAGAAAAAAAAGGTCATGACCATATTAGCCTAAAAGATTGTGTGCAAATTTTTATTTTATTTTTTTATTAAAAAGATTTCATAAAAAGCTAGTTTTCATGGTCTGTTTTCGTCAACATCAACTAAAGATCCACAACAGAACTGCTGTGAGTCTCTGATCAAGAGTTTCCTTTCTGAATGAATCTGCTTTTTAAACAAATCAAGTGACTCGATCATTCATTTAAAGAGCTGTTTACTTCATTGCTGAAAGAATCGTCTTGAACAAAGAGTGAATAAATAACTGTGACTTTTTTTTGACAGTAAGCTTTAGTTTCTTATCTTATCTAAATAATTAGATATTTTCATGTTTTTATACAAGAAATAAAGAATAAATACAGAAATGTCTGAATATTTCAGCTAAAAATGTCAATTCTGCCATCGCTTTCATGTTGTTTCAAACATATTTTAAAGACTGTTGGCCAGCTGTTCTGGAGCTGCAGTAAATGCTCTGTAAACATATTGAATTTGCAATTAGATACCACAAAAGAAAAAATTCGTGACCATATTAGCCTAAAAGTTTGTGTGCAAAAATTTTTTTTTAATAATAAAAATTACTTCCTAAAGCTAGTTTTTTTTATGGTCTGTTTTTGTCAATATTAACTATAAATTCACAACAGAACTGCTGTGAGTCTCTCATCAAGAGAGTTTCCTTTCTGAATGAATCTGTCATTGCTGAAAGAATCATCTTAAACAAATTGAGTGAATAAATAACTGTGACTTACGATCGTATTATAGCTATTATAGTTTGTAAATGTCTACTTGGTGCATTTAGTAATTATGCAATGCAGTTAATTTGCGATTATTGTGCAAAAATGTACTCAATCGACAGCCCTGGTTAAGCAGCAAGTGCGTTCATTTAAAACCGATTTTGTGAGTCAAAAGAAACAGAGTGCACGACTACAAAAGTATCATTCACTGCCATGAAGCAGTGGATGCATTTAATTGTTTGAACATATAAAAATAAACCACAACAAAGCAACACACATTTTGTACAAATAAAAACCTGAAATAGTTCCATTGACAAAGATTCTGAGTGTTTCGATTGGGAAAGGTGGATACAAGATTTACATTGGTAACTAAAACACTGCAATTTATGAGCACAGTAAACCTGGTTAAGAATGTACATACTCTATTACCAAAAATAAAACTCATGGCATGATAGAATGGATCTTTAAAATAGCTGCTTAATAATAATAACGATGTAACATTTCGTATTGATGAGCAGTTGCACTTGATTTGATGAAAACGATAAAGACAAATGGTTTTGCTAAGACAAAAAAGGAACTATTGCCCAATGTTAATGATAGAAGTGTCCTAAGGGGCTCACAGACTGATAAAATATTTCAAAGAAAACCTCTTAAGAATTATACAAGTATAAAAGGCTACAAACATTAATAAATTACATCACTGACACAGAAAACACTTCACAAGGTGCTAGTAAAATAACTTTAAAATCCATCAGGGGTATTTTAGCTCAAATGTCAGGCTGGTCGTAGAAACTGTTGATTTTTTCTCTCTCTCTCTCTCTCTTCTCCCCATCATAAATGAATCATAATACACATGGTTTTATGCATGTAAGGCCATATGAGAATAAATGTTACACTGTTTATTTTGTTCTCCAGGCAACACCTTTTGTCTAATGTAACAGAATGAAACAAAACGATGGTAAAAAAGAAAGGATTAAATCAAATCTGGTATTGTGTGTCAAACGAAAACATTTTATTTTTAAACGTAATGACTATTTCTATATCTTTATATATATTTTTCCGTCTGTATTTAGCAAAAACTAGTAAAAATGTATAATGAAGTATTAAGGAGGAAAAAAGGATACAAAAAGTAGTCATTTAAAAAGCTATATACAGGCTACATTCTACATACTGTACTGTGAAGCAATATAAATGCATATTTCATTCTAGGGTAACTGGTGCTGCCTGTGAAACAAACAGAAGACAGAAAGTATCCCCATGTAGTGAAATGTCCTGGATGAGGCTTATCATCAGTGCTGCAGAGCCCATTGATGTAGTGTTTCCTTGACTGTTTTTGTTTTGGCCGAGTGTTTCGTGTGGAACTGTAATAAGAGCTACATTGTCAAACAATAGCATAATGCGAAAAACAGGATGACATGCGATTGATTGTAGGATCAATGTCTAAAAAATATAGATATATAATATAAATATAAATAAAATGTAACTTTTGTATGGCTGAAATTATATTTCAGGCAGGAAACTTACTGGAAATATGGTATGATATCGATATGCGAGTTTAATGATCCGTCAATATATAAAAATCGACGCTTTTTTCATCACAAAATCATATTTCTTTTCCTATGTTAGTAAATAAAATAATAATAACAACATAAAGCTGTTTTACTAATTCCTATTTGTGCTTCACTGATGTTTTGTAAGTGCCTTCTGGCTTTTTCAATCTACCTATGACATGAAAAATTATATTAAGTCAATAAATATCATCTGTGATAGTGCTAGCAAACAGAAAAGTACTCTTTTTAGTTAGTCGTCCGTGTTTTTTGTGTTGTCTGTTCATCTTTTTTGTTTAAGGAAACTTAAAAGAGTAAAAATCTAAATCAAAATCACCCGGGAAGATATTGAAAATCATCATATCTTTAGAAATACTTGTTAAAAAAATCAATGATAAGCCACATCCAAATAGCAGTAATGAACTTTTCGTGTGCAACCTTCCAGCAAACTCCTCCCCCCTCGAAATTATAATGCATGCAACTGGAATACATGCAGGGGATACTTTCTTTATCTTGGAATGACTGCTATGTATCTCATAATATATTAGCAACCCCTGATAAAACTGATAGCCGTAGTAAAACAAGACAAAAATCTTCTTACAAAATATTAATAGCAGGTATTCTGTACATTTTTTATATCTGAAAGTTATAAAGTAAAAGAAGAGGCAAAAACCTATCTGAGCTATGTTCTTCTTAGAAATTGAAAACTTATGGGATCCGTTATGATTTTTTTTACTCCGCGTTCTCCCGTCCGTTTCAGTCTCATGGAGGGAGAGAGGGAGGGATCAGTCCGAGGGTCCATAAACATCAGGAGAAAGTCTGAGTCGCCCTCATTGTCCGTGTTACAGCAGGAGTTTGCCATTACGGTGAATCTTTAAGATTTTTCCAAGTCTCTGTTTGGCGGTGGCCATTCCTTTCTTTAGCCTCTTGGCTGAGAGCGAGATGAAGTGAAATGGTTAGCATGTGCAAAAACACTGTGTATCAATGCATTATTACACCACAGCTGCGCCAATCAATTACAAACAGCGCAACGTAAACAAACCTTTAAACATGAACTCATATTCATCACAGAGGATTCTCTTAAAGGAGGGATATTTCAGCTCATTTTTAGTTTAATTATCTTCCACTCCTTCCAAACCTGTTTGAGTTTCTTTCAGTTAAACACAAAAGAAGATACTATGAAGAATGTTGGAATCCCGGTAGCCATTTACTTTCATAGCATACATTTTTTTCCCTACAAAGGATGTCAATTGCTAACTATTTCTAACATATTTATAACTATTTCTTGATTAATAATGTGGTTCCTAGTTATTTGGTGAACTATTTTCAAACGGTGAGGCAACAGCATTTATATAGTACTATGGGTTGGGATTTTAATATTTGTTTAATTAAATGTAGAAGTGTAGTGGGGAAACATGTGTTTTTATATACAAGTGCAATAGGCATGGGACGATAACTGGTTTCAAGGTTTACTGCGGTTTGGAAAAGTCAAGATATTAAAATGGCAAAAATGTATTGTTATACCATTTCTAAGGTATATGTAAAGGGTTTTTAACTAGTTTTTTATGTGTTATAAGGAAATCTGTGTTTTTGAAGCTAATGAAGATAGAAGTCAATGGTTTATTTTAATTATGTAGCATGACATATTTACTGTTCCAAAATATAAATGTTTGCTAAAATGTAATATATTGTGTTAAATGAGGGGAAAAAGTTGTAGTTTTTCACTAAGACATTTAGTAAGCAATTGGAAAATAATAAAGAAACTATTTTACAGCAGTAAACGCAATACCGTGATATCTTTTTACCCAAGGTTACCGTCAGAAGCGTATACCGGCACATGCCTAAAGTGCAATCATGTAGAACAAATTACTAAAATCTATCAAGGAAATAAAAGACTTAAGGAGGTTAAAAAAAAAACCCAATCAAAAGATGGTTGTTTGATGAGGAGAGTTAGTTTGCATGGTGGATGATAGTGTTATTTTATATGTTATTGTATTGTGAATAATTTTTTTCCTGTTTATAAATGTGGAGGTACTGTTTGTTTTATGCATTAACTGTATTTTGCAGCCATACTTAGTTTTTTTAACTGTGAGGATCAAAATGGAAACAAGCCCAGGGCTTTATTGTGTTTTTATCCTCAACGGTTTTATTTCAAAATATATGGGATACTTGTAGTTTTGTACAGTTGTCTAAAAATCTGTCAAAAAAAAATTCTATTCAAATTCAGTTCAACATTCCTCAGAATATCTTCTTTTGTGTTCAACAGAGGAAAGAATCTCGGGAAGCACTTAAAGGTGAATAAAGCAATATTAGTTGTGGGTGTAATTTATCAAAAGTAAACCTTAAAAAAACTGTTTTAGATTTTTATCTTATATATTATTATTATTTATGTATTTTATCGTATCATATATTTTTATTGTATTATTTATTTATTGCTGTTGATGACTTTTTATTGTAAAAATATTTTTATAATTATATAAAAGTGATATTTATAAAATGTGGTAAACTTGATGTGTTTGCCATGACAGAGCTAGAGAAGTTGATATGGCAATAAACTCAAATCTGTCTGTCTGTGTCTCTCTCTCTCTGGGTGAACTGTTCCTTTAAGATGAGACACTACTTTATTGCACTATCAATATGTCATGTTTTTAAAGGCTATTTTCTCAAAATGAGTTGTTTTTTCTCCTGAATGGAGTGATAAATCAGCTGCACTTTATATCAAACTATATAGCTTTAGCCATATTAGTATAATCAAGCTTATTACAGAGGGATATATTTAAACATATTTTGATAATAATTAAAAATTCTGATTATAAAAACAGTTTTATTCTACAATTTTTCTGGCTCTTTGCAGTATTTTCTGAATTAATAGAGTCCCAATATTTTAAATGTCAAAATTTTACTCTAATATGCATAAACCTGACTTCATCCAATGTTTCGAATTTTGTGCTAGAGACTAGAGCTGCGTGATATTGCAAAAAAACTGACTTTGCGATATTTAGTTTTTCTGTAATATATGTTTTGCGATATGAATAGAATTTTACATTTGGATAGAATTCATAATTTTAGATTGATTGTGATGATTTTGTACCTACGTAAAATATAATAAACATATAACAAGCATAAGTTAATAAAAACAAAGATACAAATTAAATAAACCGTGCTTTGTGGTTTTCTGGAGAGTCTAACAGTATTAAGGCACAAAAAATTCAAAGATCAAATGTAAAATAACACTGAAACCTTTCATAAAACTATTCAACAACATCCATTCTTGTCTCAGGACAATTTGAAAAAACATTTGTGATCCAGTCAATGTTGACTACTATAGTCTTCATTCTAGAAATAATTTAATGCAATTATTCTTTGTTAAAGCTACAAATTTTTTCATTTCTAGTGCCCAAATGGTGTAAATTCACTTAAAATCTTGCATAGTCACACGCAGGCCTAAAAAATCTGGTTAATTACAATCCCAGTGCAATATTGCAGATCCTAACGTGACATTGCAGATTTGCACATTGCGATATCAATGCTGAAACAATATATTGTGCAGCCCTACTAGAAACATATGCAAATTAGCACATATTTCCTAAAGCAATGCCTCATTTGCATATTTAAACATAACATTTTAGAAAACCTCAGGTATAAAAAAAATTCTGATTCTTAATTTTTAGATCATCTGTGGAAGTATGATGATTACTATTAGTTTTTTTTTTTTGCTTTAATACTCATCACAGAACACGCTATTAACATTTATGCTGAAATCACCTTTGGAATCCGTCGAGTTCCCTCGTTCGACTTTTGCTGGCGGAACTGATGAAGCGTTCTGAGATGACGATGATGATGAAGGCCGTCTGTGGCTGAGGAAGACTCCGGGAGCCATGGGTTGCGAGCCGCCGGCACTTTTGCCCGTTCCAGTGCTGTACTCGTGATCGGCCATGTTGCTCTCGGAGTCTGGAGTGGGTTCTGGAGAGCTGCTGTCATGAGAGAGTTTGTGAGACTCCTCTGCAACTATGGGCTTCTTTTTGGCGCTCTTTTTCTTCTTCTTGATCTTCTGCTCCTCCTGTAGTAAGATGGAGTTAGTAGAGGCATTTGGCGAAATTGCTTTTACAGATGTTTTCTATGAAAGTGGAGGCTATTAGAAAGGATTCAAAATTCTTTAGAGTTCATTTCTTTGGTGTAATGACACTCGACCTCTAGAAGTTTCTCTGAAACCAGATGATTGGGTTCTGCAGGATGATTTGGAAAAGATTCACAGAGCATCATGTACTTGGATTAAAGGAGCTCGAAATTTAAATGTTCAATACGTCAAATGTGTGACCTTAAATTCAGCAGGATTTCAAAACAGACATTTGGACTTTATTCTAAATTAACACAATTATATAGTTTTATACATTATTTACTAGGGCTGTAATTGTAAATGCATAATTAAGATTGTGATTTCAGTTCAACTAGGCTGGCTGTGCTTGTTTTTACTTGTTTCTACATTTGGCAAAATTGTGATTATCGTTTTGGATATTAGAACAGCATTAATAGTAAATACTAATACTCTAATCATGATTACGAAATAATAAGAAAACATTAAAAAAATCCCCCAAAAATATTATTTGACAAGTGAATATTGCATTTTTGAATGCATGTTTTTACCCAGCAATCACACAATATCAAAAGATGTTAATATTAGGTTAGATTTAGGTCGTGACGTCACGCAACCAAAATTCAATGTCTAGCCAGCAACTAGGAATGTTATTTTGACGTTCCAATTGTGACGTCAAATGACGTTAATATTTGGTTGATTTTAGGTTGTGTTGGAAAGTGACCAAAATCCAACGTCGAGCCAACATCTTAAACGACCGTTATATTGACGTCAAATACTGACATTTATTTGTCAGGTATGGCAACCAAAATCCAACATCTGACAGACATCATAGTGGTAACATCAACACAACATCAAGCTGTAACATCATTAGACATTGATATTTGGTTGATTTTAGGTTGGACATTGATGTCCGCCTGACGTTGGGTTCTGACGTCAACCCGATTTTCATTTCCAAACAAAATGCCACGTCCCCACGACTTTGGGGTACAACGTCAATCTGACATCGTGTTGATGTCCTGTGCCTGCTGGGTAGTAGCCTAGTCTCCTATAGCATCAGCCCTCACTAAACACATCTTTCACTGGCCAATAACCTTCCAAAGGTCATCTGACAGACATGTTACGCAACTAATTAATATTTGTTTTGTTTAGTGTCATGTTTAGGGGAAATAAAAGTGTTGCCAAATCTTATTGTCCCTACAAACATTCTTGGATGTGTTTTAAAGACTCTGTGGCATACTTTTGAAAACCAAGCATTTAATTGAGCATGACAATTGCTAGTTGTCACAATTGTAAACATGACAACTCTCTTCCTTCATTTGATGAGTTTTGAGTTCCAGGTAACGAATGCAACACATTCTCACACAAATCAGATGATACCTAAGTGTGTTGCACTGGAGTTCGTTTCCCCTCTTAGTGCGGTTCGTTTGGGCTGGTGTGAATCGCACTCGAGTGCGCACCAAAAGTGTACTGAGACCTCTTTGAAGTGGTGGTTTCGGTACCATTTCAAACGAATTCTGAAGTGGTGAGAACATGAAACTCATGAAGTGTTTGCAATTTAGTGTGTCATTTGCATCAGGCCAAAACTTTAAGTGGCCAAATCTCAGAACAGATACAGAAAGAGAGTTTGGGCAACATGGACCGAAAATGGAGCCATTGAAAACTGTTTAATGAGCTGCTTGTGTGAAAAAAAAAGAATGAAAATAGTAATGCATGATTGTTAACTAACCCATATTGCCATTTCGATTTTATCAAGCAGCTGTGGTATTTACAAAATTTCATAAACAGGGATTTTTTTTATCTATAACTTCTGTTTCACAAGCACAGTTACTACAAACGCAGCAATGGCAGAATAGATCGTCATTGTAATTGTCACCATTTCATAATATCAGTTCTTGTTTTGAAGCTGACCTATAAATGTTTAGTATTTGAAATAACTGCTTCATAACAAACGTAAAGCATTAACCTGATGCGACAATTTAGCGGCCGCGGCTGCCAGTCCTGTCTCTATAGATGCCACACGTGCACCTTCCCGAGCTGGTCTCTCCTGCCGTGGCACAGTGGGCCCAACTCGAGCTGCAAAAGTGAATAAACACTCATGAACATAGTGATTATAATAAATATAATCCCACACGATTACATCTACATAACAGTCAGATTCCTACTGGAAACTGCAGGTTTCATACTACCTGTTGGACTGTACGGAGTGTCGTCTGTATTTTTCCTTTTTTTCGATCTCGATTTGAAAATGGGGTTGTCCTCCTCTGATTCCAGAGACGGATAAACTGGAAACAAACAGGAGAAATACTAGATTAACAAAGGAAAGTTTGTTATCCTGTATATGGCGTAATTGATTTTACTTCTCATAGTCTTGGAAAGGCTTCTAAATAAAGCAATGTAAATGCGCCATATCAAAGAGCATTACATTTTAAACACACAGCTCAAACATGAAAAACCTCCCTGTTTTTACACTCCATAAACTACAGTGCTAAGTATTTTCCCATTGGACGGGATGTTAGCGTGACACAGATGCACGGCAGCTGTTCTTTGCTCTGCATGCACCTAAGTTTCTTTGAAGTCAACCACTCAAGAACACGCAATTTCCAACAATTAAATGATCAGGACAAAGAAAAAAAAATGTTTAGAGAACAGAGGAATGCAAGTGCTCTTGATATAACGCTCTCTTAGTGTGAGTCTGAAGGGGAATGTGCGTGCTAGTAATGACTAATTAGGGTATCAGATCAAAAAGCATTTAAAACAACAGTTTAAAACTCATGCTAATGGATTATTAACAGGCTTCTAATGGTCTTGCTGTTCTTGGAAAGGGTTCACAAAAGCTATAAAAGGGACCACTCAGAAAGGAGGGCTTGAAAAGTTCTTGCTGAGAGTAAACACTGCTGTCAGTTTGCAGTGAATGAGAACCCTTAAGTTCAAATCAAACTCTAATCAGAATGTTGATAGCGCAGATTTACACTGTTTTGCTTTGCTCTAAGGGCACCTGCATGGCAATTCGAAGTCGTCATGAAACATCCTTGACAAATTGTCTAAGAGGAACTAATTGGTCTTGATAATAGTGCAAACAAGCTATTCAAGATGAAGGTATGAGAGAACTGGAATCTGTTCTCCAAATGGCTTTCTTAAAGGGATTGTTCGGACACAAGTGAAGATTCTGTCTTTCCAAAACTGTATGACTTTATTTCTTCCAAATGTTGAGGTCCAACATGGTCCCATTAAAGGGATAGTTGAAAACCTACTCACTATTTACTCACCCTTGAGTGGTTAAAAACCGTTATGAATTTCTTTATTCTGTTAAGAAGATATTATACACATAAGAAGATAAGAAATGAAGCTGAAAACCTGTAACCATTGGCTTTCATAGTAGGAAAAACAAATAGTTCAATGTTTCCAGCTTTCTTTTTTGTGTTTACCAGAAGAAAGAAACTCAAACTGGTTTGACAAAAATGAAGGGCGAGTAAATTAAGGCCCAATCCCAATTCTACCCCTTAGCCCTTACCCCTCGTTTTGCATGTTTACGTCAAGGGGTAGGGGTGTCACAATTCTCCTTAGCTTGAAGACGTATAGGGCTAAGGGGTGAATAGCCCTTCGAACAAAGATTTTTCAGGACCACACTCGAAACCAAGGGGTAAGAAAATTTCCCAGAATACACCAGCCACAACGGCAGTATTGCTAAACCCGGAAGTAAGGAGATCCACAAGTCAGTATTTTTTGTCATTATTACGAGTTTTTACAACAAACAAGCATATATTTTAATATATTCATAATCGCGTTCATGTTTTACCGTCATGCTTAAAAACAAAAACAAAAAAACAGTACAATAAAAGCCGCTAAATTTCGCTATCTATAATACATAATAATAACTCTTGTATAGCAGTCCCACAACATTCTGACACTCTAATACCCTCTCAGAAAAGTATTGGCTTGGAATGAGCTTTTTACACAGTCTGCTCTAATGTTAATGTTGTTTTTCATGTGTTTACGTAGATGAATATGGCCATGGTGTTAAATGCACAGTATTACGATCTTATTGCCACATTATAACATAATATATGCCTTCAGTGATTTCTTGAACACAAATACCAAAAAATAACACAACTGGAATAACTACAGCGATCGTCTGATCTCATATGAAGCAAGAGATCGTGATGACATATGATGACGTGTGCAGGTGCTGAAGTGCTGTCTCATTTCTTTCTCGTCAAAGTTCGCTCCGACCGCCCTGTCGACGACGCTGCCTGCCTTCACAGCTCCGGTGGCGAGATCGTTAAAATTCTCTACATGGATCTGGTATTTAAAGAAGCCGTTGCAGCATATCAGCAAATCAGTTACATTCCCACATAAAAACAGGCTTTCTAGCGTGAAAATCTTGCCCACTTTTTTCAAATTCATTTAACAATGGAAGATCTAGTTGCTACGTGTGTTGTGGCTTTGCTCCACTTATACAATGTGTCCATAAATCTGAAATATTCTGAAGCAGCAATACTTTTTTGTACTGTTGTTATAGTTAGCATGAGATTCCCGCTTTTTTAAGAAAAATATATGTAACATGACTGCACATTGATGTATGTCCCTGTTAGAAAACATCGTAAATATTTGGAAATCCGGCAAACCCTCTATGATCAAACCCTTGGGAACAAGTGTGGTCGGAACCAAAGTTCACAGGTCTGTGTTCTCTGGACTCCTCTCAAGCGTTGGACTACATTCTGATTGCTTGCCGCCGAACCATATCATAGCTCATTACCATAAAGTTGACTTGATTTAAACTCCCATTAAAAATGAATGACTTCCGGCTACTTTGACACTTTCACCACTTTTGGTGTGAATGTACAGTTAGGAGTAAATTTTGAAGCCCTTCCCTTTCACACTTGAACTATTCTTTAAGGCTGCATGATTCAGAATAACTTTATTTTATGGAGTCTTTTTATACATTTGCTAACCGGCAATTTCTTTGCCAATTGTTTTACAAAGTGGATGCTCTTCCTGCCACTACCCACTCCTATTCATACAATATGAACAATTTTAGTTTTTTCAATTAAACTAAAATATTAAAATGCCTGGACCTGGAGGAGAACATGCAAACTCCGCACAGAAAGTCCTCCTGGTCCTTCTGGGATGCGAACCAGCGACCTTGCTCTGAGGCAACAGTGCTAACCACTGAGCAGCCGCACCACATTGCAATGCTACATGAAACTAACCCTTAACCTGACCCTAACCATATAGCAAATACATATAGTTAATTAATAATACTCAATACCTAAATGTATAGTTGTATTATTTATTTATTTATTTAGCCAGGAGATCACATTGAGACAGTACTATCTCTTCTTTCATTGAGATCTGGTCAAGACGGTAGCTTGAGCTTCACAAAAAATAAATAAATAAATAAAATAAAATAATAAAAATCACAGAAAACAATAGCACTAAATTACCATTCGTAAAAAAAGATCAAATCATATAAAACAATTACAGGTCCTTTAAAACGTTATACGGAAGATGTTTAAAGGTACTAGAGTCAATTGTAACAAAGACAACAACTAAAAATATGTTATTTACAAGAAACTATTTTAATTGCTGCAGTCTAATAATTACTCGTGTGACAACATGTGATTGGATTTCATCCTCATTTTCATCACGCTTTACATCGGCATTGTGTTTTGCTACGACACAGTGAAGTGCGAATACCTTGTTTTGGTGCCTTCTCTCTTCACATCCCATTATGATCACATTAGGTCAGTAAGTGGAGAGGTTAGGTGATCTGTTGTGACTGTTCGCATTTGACCATGTGCATGTTTACACTATGAAAGCAGTCAAAATCATTGCTTGTGTTTTTTTACCATCCCTGGAAGTTACTGAAAGTGGAAAAGCTTGAAATGTTTTAGACCCTGTTAAAACCGGCAATTATTGACCATTTAAATTGATGGAAACACATCACACTATGTTAGAGATACCCAAACTAGATCAAAGTTGGCCCATTGTAGCGTTTGATTTGGCCCATCGTCACATCTGAGAAAGGAGTATTAATGATAGGCAGGGTTGGGGCGAATGATTTTAACAGAGACTGTCATTTCTAGTTTAAAATACTCCTTTTTGTTCGTTTGTTTCATTGCTTAGCTACAAAAAAGCCAACAGAAATAGTTTCATTTAAATGTTCATTGTAAATAGGTTAATAAATACTTTGTAAAAAAGTAAATACAGTCACTCGACAAATCAGGTGCAGCTTAACTAGCGTAACTCCATTCTGTTCTAAATGAGACTGTTATTACTGTAATAAGTTCATTATAAAAACATAAAAAATGTATACTGCTTTAGTTAATACAAAGCAATGTTTTCTAGTTATTTTTAAATATTATTAAATGAATTAGAAAGTACCAGCGATATTTACCTTCGGCCCACTAGCCTCAGTCTAGTTTGGTTTGGCCTTTCAGAAGAAAAGTTTGGCCACCACTGCACTATGTAAATGAGCTATACAACTGCACTGGCTTTATTACTGGATGAATCACCATTTTTGAATGAATCTCCGAACTAAATTTTTCCAAAAAAAAAGTACGTTTTCAGGGATAGTCACTTGTTGCCACCTACTGGTGTAGTAACGTAACTGATAAAATCTCTATTTGATATTACTTTGATTAGGTCATTTTTAAAAGTACCTCTATCATAGACATCTTATCTAGTACTAGTACTTCTGTGATCATATGACTTTATATATGCAAATAATGATACTATGCATATTGAAGACCATAGTTTAAATACTATACATGTAAACTGCATTCTCTATTTCCGTTGCAAGATGAACACAGACATAAATCATACTGATCAAAAGCGGGGAAAAAAGTCTAACTCAAGGTCGCAGTCTTTTAACAATTACTCTTGTGAGGTCTACAACAACACCCCTAATTTTCATTGTATAAACAAAAACAATGAGATTTTTCAGAAAAGTTTCTGTGTTCCTCAGAAGACAGCCAAAAAGTTGTTGGTGAACCAAGAACTCACCATAATCCGAGTCCTTAAAGCAAGCTTCCAGATGGTCCTGGTCATCATCGAACATGTCCGAACTGTCCACGCTGCTGCTCTTTTGGGTCTTTTTGGGCAAGCGTTTGGCAGGTCGTTTGCTGTTTCCTCCTGCTCCGGCTGCACCGCTCGGCTTCTTGCTGGCTGCGCTGCTGTGCGAGTTGTTCTTAGCTTGGCTATTGCTCCAGAAGGGTTGCAGGCAAGAGTCTGATGACTGCAGGTTAGCCATGGACAACATGCCCTGGATGGCCTCCTGTGTGCTGGGGGATGCAGGTGGCTGACTGTAAGTCCATCAATAAGAAATACACAACACACACGTACATTACTCCAAGTGTCAGTGGGAATGAGAAGCGATTCGAGTTTTAGGAAGTGAGTCGGATGATGGGAAGCTACGAGGATGGAGATGAACATGGTGATGTGTGTACATGATAACATGATAAAGGTGATGTGTGTCATTTTTGCAGTACTGGTGTGACAGGTAATGTCTAAATGGATGTGTTTGCATCCAGATCCATATTTTATCTAAATTATAAATATGAATATTGTGAAAACTTTGCTAATGAAGCATTACTTGAGGACAAAATATTGTCACATGACTTTAGTGAGATCAGTTTTGATGCACTTATATCAGTAAATGCATTTATATTGAAATTCCTTGTAAAATCTTCTTAATTAAAAAAAAGAAAAATGCTTGCAAATATAGGTGTCAAAGATGCCCAAAGCAAATTATCAAATGCATAATTATGTAAGAATCAATCAATCCTTACTCATTAAAAAAAAAATATATATATATATATATATATATATATATATATATATATATATATATATATATATATATATATATATATATATATATATATATATAAATAAGGGATCATACTAAATTATTTTAAAGAATAATAAAAAATAGTATTATTATACAGTAGGTGAGAGTTCAAAGTGGCTATTACCGCCGTGGCTTATACCGCCGCCGTTTGAAATAAATGCTGCTCTGTTTTTAGTGTAAGACCGCAGTTTGTGAAAAAGCCGCCAGGGGGCGCAAAGGGACGGGATGCGAATTGAAAGAAATAGCCTTTACAGCAGCTTTAAATATGCTATTGTGCTTGTAAATGATATTAAACAATAGGTTAAAGCATTATAAGTCCTTCATTAATCATTTAAAATTTGTTAACACACTTTATTGTAAACTTTTTAAGTGCAAAGAGGACTCGTTTTGGAATTGAAGAAATAAAAGACAACTAACATGAAAGCACAAACATTCAGTACAATAAGTAGTCTTAAATAAATAAATAAAGCAGTCTTTTAGCCTGCTTTTAGTGTTTGCCGTTTTGATAGAACTAAGACAAGACTTTTTCATTTATGTTTTTATTTATGTTTTTATTTACATTTTCGTTGTTGATTATATTTTACTATCTTATTTTATGTCTGAATTATTGTACATAATAATAAACGAATAATGAAAATAAATTAATAATGAAAATATGCCTAAATAAATAATTTATTTAAAGATATTGCGGCGAAACACTGAGAAACGGTCAGGGGCATGGTCTAAAGAGCTTAAGTTGAATGCTGCTTCATCAAAAGCAAAAAAATAAATTGACCTACCTTAAGCAGATCACTAAAAGTATAATAAAAATATTTTTTTGCTCTCTCTCTCTCTCTCTCTCTCTCTCTCTATATATATATATATATATATATATATATATATATATATATATATATATATATATATATATATATATATATATATATATATATAATTATGTATTTATTTAATTATATATAATTATAAATATATTCTTAATAAACTTCCCAGCCACAAATATTAAAAAAACACAACTTGTATTAAAACTGGGCGAGGATTAGAAAGAATACGATGATTGTTATATAATTTAAAATGTTATTCCTCTTGTCCAATTTCTTTATGCACATTTTTTCACTCGCTACTCTGCCAGGAACTTCGCCGCTAGAGAGCACCTTCAAAAATCTCAATCTCATGGCTCATTCTTCACGAATATAGAATTAAAATAATGCCGCGTTTGGTTCATTGTGCATCCCGCGGGTGCAACCAACAAGAATTGTGCATTTTAGTTTAACTTTTTGAGCGTTAAAAGCAGTTCGGTGTTAGTTTTTATTTAAATATATCAAGCCGAAACTAAACAGCGCATTCTCTCCGCCTCCTCGTTCATAACCAGCGGGACCGGGACAACTGCTAAAGCAGGCAATAGAGAAACTCCGTCATTCATCATAATCTTAGCTGATGTTTCGGAGTCGAAAGAATATATTAAAGAAAAATGTTCTTTTAACAGTCCCTATATATTTTATCTTTTTCTTTCTTTTTTTCCTGTCATTTCTCTTCAGCAAATTATATTTTTTAAAGCTGCTTGATTCTTTTAAAACCGAAAGCAGAGCCCGTCAATTGGTGTTTTTCCATAAGATACGTTTATCCTACGATAATTTATCCTCTGATCCTTTTGCATAAAGGTTTTAATAAAAAAAAACAGGTCACTTAATTACTTTCGATGTGCTAAAATATTTGTTAAACGAATGTTATTTAAAAAAAAAGCATATGCACATATTACAATTGTAAAATAGTCTAAAATGCATGGTCTAATCAGAAATAAAGGAAATTAGTTATATTTAATGCATAAAATAGGCTAGCCTTTTTATAAATTGAGTTTAATTGATTTGAAACTTTTAATTGCATTTTAACGTCCTGTATAAATAATAAAAATTGCATCAGATTGACGAAAAAACGAATATTAATACCTGCAAACAGGGCCACGGTTACTTTTTTTTCACTGACTGGCATGACTGGCAAACGCGTCAGAAAAAAAACTGCTGAATCTCTGCGAATATTTGGTTAACTTATAAAACAAATGTCTGGTTTAGTGATGTTAGTAATGCATAGAAAAATGCAAAGCAGAATTCTCCTGAGCTCATTAAACCACTGATGACAGCGACGGAATCACTGGCCCACCACGTTCTTACGAACATATTTTATTTATTAAAGGTATTATTTCATTGACCTGAACATAAAAATATTTTCGTTTTGGCAAATGCTTGGAGCGTAATATAGATATTTTAAATAACAGGTAGTAGGGGTGGGCGGTACACCGGTGTCATAGTCATCACCGGTGTGACATTGCGCCACGACATGGATTTTCTAATACCGTCAGTACCGTAATAAATCAATTATGCGCCTTGAACGGCTGCATTTACATCAATAATAGCTAATTCTAAATAATAAGGCATTCAATTTTCTTCAAACGTTCAGTTGTGGTCTGAATACCTGTCCTTATACTACAGGGCTCGAAATTGCAACCATTTTGGTCGCATGAGCGCCTGAAATTTAATCTATGCGCCCTCATAATATATTTGGGAGCATTTGTGTGTCTGAATATAATGAACAGGGAGCTTTTGTTACTGCAGGAAATACAAACGGCTGAAGAGTGAAAAGTGCACAGGTTTGCAAACCTCCCCTAAAGTTATAATAATAATAATGGCGCAGATGACAGCGATCATAACATGAGGTAAATGTTGATCCGCCAGCTGAGGTCAATCGAGGGTTTTCGGAGAAGGTGCCCGAATCTTGATGCGTTGCATTCACCGCGTGTTCAGCGCAAATGTCCGCTAAATATAAAATCTAACACTGTACACATCATCGCCAAAGAAACTCACCTTTACTAAGTTTACACTGAAACTACAGCTCATAACAAAGAGCGGAATTGCGCCGGTGGTCATCATGAGAATCCTGCTCTGTCTGCTCATAAATTGGTGCGGCTGACTCGCCTGCTTTATTCCACCAACACAGAGAAATGAAGATCAGCTCATAACGAGACTGAGCATTTACAATGAACCAAACCAAAACTTTTAAAGAGTGATAGAAGTGAAACTTTCTTTTGTCCGTTCTTCCTTGAGATGTTTTTTATTTTGCTATTGAAAGTAATTCCATGATATTATGCCGTCACCGTTCAAAAGATAGAAACATTCATTTTCATAAGGCCCCATATTTAATGCGGTTTCGTTTTTAAACGCATAGGTTTTGTTACGCCATCCGTCCTATAGGAGTTTTGGATTTTGTGTATTCATGTTTGTGAAAAACACTTAATAGTGGAGACCCCTTCCCCCTTCTCATAACCAAAAGCTTGTCTGTCAGGAGTTAATGGGCATCAGTGAGGCCGAAATCATGTCTATTTAAGTGTCTTTAATATGGTGTAAAGATTATGCGTTATTGAAACATCAAGGGGGACGCAGCAAAGTCACTTATAAATTAAAATTGTATTATTTAAGCAATTTTATTATTTTTTGCAACAGCCTTACATTTAAAATGGAAACTTAACGGCGATTATAATCAAAAAGAACTCAGCCTATAAGGCTAGATGTTTTCTTTCCCTTATTTATTAATTTATTTGTTCATGTGTTTGGCGCATGTAACTCGTGTGCCATCGGAAAACTAGTGTAATGACGGCAAGCCATCTTTCCCAGACTCGGGGCAAAGTCCTGCCTCTCCTTTCACTCCGTCCCGAAGCCCCAGCTGGCCCTCCTGGCATCCTCTGCGTAAAACATATGCTGGATAAGTTGACGGTTCATTCCGCTGTGGCAATTACAGACTAATAAAGGGACTAAGCCAAAAAGAAAATGAATGACGAATGAATGAATGAATAAATAAATAATAATAATAAAATAAAAATAAGGTAATAATCTTTACACACAGATGCCGCGTAAGTGGCCTTTTTTAATTTAGAGATGGTACATTTGAATTGCCTCTGCCATTTCTTCCCCCACCTCAAACCTGAAAGTTGAAGAGAGAACTATATTCTTTGAATAAAACTATTGAGCTATAAAGGGAAAAAATGCAGAAGAAATTTGCCATTATATTAATTTTAGCACAGCTGCCAGTCATTTTCACATTCATTTTTCAGTTAGGGATTAATATTAAAGTAGCCTAGTAAAAATGTCTATACTATAATATTATAATTTGTTATATCCATTATTATTATTATTATTATTATTATTATTATTATTATTATTATTAAAGCTATACAATTGACAAAACGCAGAGCCCTTAAAAAATTTGCTTTCATTTTGACATAGCTAAAGCACACGTTTAAAGTTATGTAAAAAAAAAACATCCCATTCTACAGCAGCAGTCAAGTTAGGACACTTAAAAATGCCTTTTGCGTTTGAAGATGATCGACCTGCGAAGTTATGTTTACAGTGTTATAAAAGAAAAAGGTAGGCTATTTAGTGCGTGTGGATTTACCGTAGACAGGCTTTCTGTTTGGCTAATGCCTAAAAATGTAAGTAAGTAACACATTAATATTAGCAACTATTTTTAAATGGCATTTAAATTTTAAATTCATTTTTTTATTTAATTTAACATTTAAATATAATTTAATTTAAAACATTTATTTTTTCCTCGCTGATTTTGGTTGGGTAATAAAGCATGATGACTCAGATATGATCTAGTTTAGCTTGCATGTGTGGGCATATTTTGACGTCTTTACCTAAAACTTTAAACATTTATAATATTTAAAATAAAACGGAAAGAAATAAGGAGACTAACATAATTTAAAACACTTATTTGGTGCTTAAACCACCTTCAGAAAGTTTTGCCAGCTGTGGTAGAGCGCAACGGAGGCTCCACTGGAATGTAGCAGATGTGTTAAAACTTGGTATTATTTATTAATATGTTATTAATGTGTTTTTGTGTTCCTCGTCTTGTACGTCGCCGTGTTATTGTGCGTCAACGTCACGTTTATCTGTCCTTAAGCGCGCATATAGTCGAACATTTCTGCTCGACATTGGTAGAAACAAACTTCACAAGTTAAACTCCGCGGACACTGATGAGCTGCAAGATTTCGGCTTGCTCCGGATGCGTACCCATCCTCCGACCCCCACCTCACCACCTCGCCCACAATGGAGGCGCTTCAAGCGGCGCGAGAGGAAGCAGAAGAGGGGTAAGCGCGGGGGTATCCGAACAAAGCTAGCGGCTAACCCCCACAAACCCGCAATCCCCTCCATCATTCTAGCGAACGTACGCTCGCTAGACAACAAACTGGACTACATCCGTCTACTTCGTTCATCACATAGGACTGTAAAGGACTGTTGTGCTTTTGTGTTTACGGAAACTGCACATTAGTGAGCAGCAGACAGCCCACCCCGATGCTTTTCTCATCCTGGCAGGGGACTTTAATCATGCAGACCTAAAGAGTGTGT
>NC_079445.1:28027319-28069819 GCF_903798145.1 Danio aesculapii
ATAGTTAACTATATGCAACAAACAAAACAATTTATTTTTAACAATATTTTATTATGACACTGTTTCTTTTTAATAGTTAAAGTAAAAAAAAAAATGTAAGAAATCCGCTATTTCTCTTACTTTTATGCTATTCAGGAGCCATGTGCACCCACTGACAGGTCAAATCTGCTTCTCTCTCTCTTTCAAGTTCAAAGCAAACTTAAATGCCAAAGCATTTTAGATATGTATATAAAATAGCCTTTTTAATATAGCCTACTGACATCCTCAAATTAACAAAATAATCAGATGAGAAATAAATGACAGAAGGAATAAAAACAGACAATATCTCTAAAAAATTATCATAATTACAAGATTAAAACGTGTAGATTATTTAAATAAGACAAATGCATTGATTAACCATTACCAATGGTGCACATATATTTTACAGCCAGTTTAGACCAGTCATTTCATCCTGTTTGAGTATATAGTAAAGTTTTTCTGAGTCGTTTAGATTAAAGAATCTATTATTTACTTTCTCAGTCTTGCGGCTGTGCGCACTGTCAGCTATGAAGTAAGTAAGTAGTATTTAATAAAAAAGTAATGCAAAAGTGCATAAGAGTTTTAGAAAGTGAAAGCAAAAGTTGAATTCCGGACATTTTAGGAGATTTAGAAACCCGGTCCGGACAAACTTTTTAAGTCAATAAAAAAGGTGTGCCTCTGTGGGTCTGCAAAGCAAGTGAGATTGTCTGTTGGGAGAGCTGAAAGGTCTCGCACACACAGAACGAAACGGGTAAATGACAGAAGATTTTCCACTACTTAATCGATAGCGGATGTTTGGTTATATTGGGCAGGTACAAATAAGTGTTTAAGCAGGATAATAATAAAAAAAAATGTGTCACTAAATATACTTGGGCGGCCGTTAATATACCTGGGCAGCCCGCCCAAGTAATGTGTAATCTGTGGAAAGCACTGTATATATATATATAGTTAAAGTCAGAATTATTAAACCCCATTGAATTTTTTGCTCTTTAAAATATTTCCCAAATGATGTTTAACAGAGCAAGGAAATTTTTACAGTATGTCTGATAATATTTTTTCTTCTGGAGAAAGTCTTATTTGTTTTTTTTCGGCTAGAATAAAAGTAGTTTTTAATTTTTACCCTAATCAACCTAGTTACGCCTTTAAATGTCACTTTAAACTGCATAGAAGTGTCTTGAAAAATATCTAGTCAAATATTATTTACTGTCATCATGGCAAAGATAAAAGATTATTAGAAATGAGTTATTAAAACTATGATGTTTAGAAATGTGTTTTAAAAATCTTCTCTTTACAGAAATTGTTAGAAATAATTATAAACACATATATATATATATATATATATATATATATATATATATATATATATATATATATATATATATATATATATATATATATACATATATAACATATGGTAGTATGTAGTGTAGTCTATTATTTTAATACTGAAATCATTACACACATCACCTTTAAGCCATAAACATGGTTGATGTCAATCATGGCGAAAGGACTTTTCCACTGCAGCTGATTTATGACATCATTATCTGCACTCTTTTAAAATCTAAGTCAATGTTTGTAATTATCTATAATCAACTGAACATGGGTGGGCCTGGCAAACAAATGTAAAATCCTAATAATTAAGATTCAAAGCAATGTAAGGTGTTGTTAAGTAGCAAACCCAAAGCTACCTCCATAAACTAAAACATACTTCCATTAACACTGAACGTTCATTCAACCAAAGCTAAGAGCTAAACGCAGAACTTACCTGTTCTCTCCTATAATCACATCTGCTCATGCATCAAGCCTTTTCTAACTTCCCTCTCTCTCACTAAACTACCAAGTTAATTCCCCTCATCATATAAGAAATCACAAACCTGCATGTCAAAAAGATGATTCTACCATGCAAACTAATCTGACTATTGTGTCCACATCTGCTTTCGAACTTGAGGAAACCAGCAGAAAACTGCAGATTTAGCCTGTGCAGATTACCACCTATTAAGTGATTAACTAGTGAGGTGGAACAATGAGTCAAGAGCTCGTTTAATGTGGTCACAACCAACTGAGAGCATTTCCTCCCCGCGATCCAGCAGTCGTATGTCAGCTTTAAAAGCACTGAAAAAATATTTAATTTGAGAAATTAACATATTTCAGCCATGTTTTCGCTCTCATTTTGCGTTTGAGCTGATTTGAAGCTTTCAGCGCAGTGGAAATAGACCATCAAAAATGTGCCCAAAACAGCAAACAGTAAAAATGAAGAGGAATGGCCTAAAGCTTTTGCAGCGTTTGACAAATTAATAGTGCGGAGGGATTAAACAAATAATGCCAGCACATGTAAACCGCTTAGAAAGAGCCGTGCAAACTATTACTTTGGCCATTGTTCGACATACACTCGAAACATCTGCTGTGTTTACAGTGTGAGCTTTAAGAACTAACACTTAGGCTAGAAATATGACATGTTTTAGTTCTTTAAGGATGAGGAACACGCTTCATCATGCAAATTGTATGTTCCTTTGGCCCTCTGCCAAGGACAAACTATATCCATAATCTGCGGTGTATAAAGCATATCACATGAGTTATGAAAATGTATGAATTAGGGATGTGCTAAACTGACCAGTCGATGGATTGTCTAAACAACTTGTCGCTTAAGGAAGGTGTGTGTAATTATACTAGTTTAGGGTCATGTGCACCAGATACTAGTCATGATTCTTCACTTCAGACACATTCTTGCGTTCAGGAGCAGACTGATAGAGGGTAATATTAGTGTAAAAGAATGTAAGGTCTCGATTTGAGTATTCTGAAACTATTTAAACACAGAGATGCAGAACAGGGGCCTGATCATTCACGCTACATGCAGAACATTTTAAAATTCAGACTGAATGTAACAATGCTCTAATCAGTATATTGATTGAATATATATATATTTACCAGTACCATATATATTTACCAATACCATATATATATTTACCAATATATATTTTTGCAAATATCCTGAAATGTGCTGTGACTTCTTACACATGCTACTTATTTCAGTTTCACTTTAAGTACATTCGTTTAGGCTTGACATTGATCAAAGCCATTTATAGTGAAGGGTGCTACAATTTCTGTTAATTTTATATTTTCAGTCCCTTTTCTCTTCAGAAAAATGTTTAATTTGAAGGATTTCAAATTAATATGGCGATCCATATTGTTTTTGAAAAATGTTTATCAATATTTATTTTAAGTGGCCATCCGGAAAGTATTCATAGCACTTCACTTTTTCCACATTTTTGTTACAGCCTTATTCCAAAGTGGATTAAATTCATTTATTTCCTCATAATTCTACACACAATACCCCATAATGACAATGAGAAAACTATTTTTTTTTATTGTTGCAAATTTATTAAAAATAAAAAACCTGAAAAATCACATGTACAGAAGTATTCACAGCCTTTGCCATGAAGCTCTAAATTGAGCTCAGGTAGATTCTGTTTCCACTGATCATTCTTTTGATGTTTCAGCAGCTTAATTGGAGTTCACCTGTTGTAAATTCAGTTGATTAGACATGATTTGAAAAGGCATACACCTGTCTATATAAGGTCCCAGGGTTGACAGTGCATGTCAAAGCACAAACCAAGCATGAAGATAAAAGAATTGTCTGTAGACCTACGAGACAGCATTGTCTCGAGGCACAAGGCTGGGGAAGGTTACAGAAAAATGTCTGCGGTTCTGAAAGTTTCAAAGAGCACAGTGGCCTCCATCATCCGTAAGTGAAAGATATTTGAAATCACCAGGACTCTTCCTAGTGCTGGCCGGCCATCTAAGCTGAGTGATCGGGGGAGAAGGGCCTTAGTCAGGGAGGTGATCAATAACCCGATGGTCACTCTGTCTGAGCTCCAGAGTTCTTCTGTGGAGAGAGGAGAACCTTACAGAAGGACAAGCATCTGTGCAGCAATCCACCAATCAGGCCTGTATGGTAGAGGGGCCTGACGGAAACCACTCCCTGCCTGGAGTTTGCCAAAAGGCATCTGAAGAACTCTCAGACCATAAGAAACAAAATTCTCTGGTCTGATGAGACTAAAATGGAACTTTTTAGAGTGAATGCAAGGCGTTAAGTTTGGAGAAAACCAGGCACCGCTCATCACCAGGTTAATACCATGTTTTTTAGCAGCAGGAACGGGAAGACTAGTTAGGACAGAGGGAAAGATGAATGGAGCAATGTACAGAGACATCTTGAATGAAAACCTGCTTCAGAGTGCTCTTGACGGTTCATCTTCCAGCAGGACAATGAGCCAAAGCACACAGCCAAAATATTAATGAAGTGGCTTCACAACAACTCGGTGAATGTCCTTGAGTGGCCCAGCCAGAGCCCAGACCTAAATCCTATTGAACATCTCTGGAGAGATCTGAAAATGGCTGTACACCGTCGCTTCCCATCCAACCTAATAGAGCTTGAGAGGTACTGCAAAGAGGAATAGGCAAAAATCCCAAAGACAGGTGTGCCAAGCTTGTGGCATCATATTCAAAAAGTCTTGAGGCTGTAATTGCTGCCAAAGGTGCATCAACAAAGTATTGAGCAAAGGCTGTGAATACTTCTGGACATGTGATCTTTCAGGTTTTTTATTTTTAATACATTTGCAACAATTAAAAAAAAATTCTCATTGTCATTATGGGCTATTGTGTGTAGAATTTTGATAAAATAAATGAATATATCTATTTTGGAATAAGGCTGTAACATAAAAAAATTTGGGGAAAAAAGTGCTATGAATACTTTTCGGATGCACTGTAAATTAGGGCTGCAAGATATTGAAAATAAATTTTTTTTAATTCTCTAAGATTTATATTACGATACAAATACAAAAATACAATTTCATCAAATTACTGAAATAGCTTTATTTGCAAAATCATTACTTTAGATCGCTTGGGATGATTTTGTAGGAGATGAATATTGAATAACTTTTTTATGTAATTCATTATATATTTACAATAAACAAACTACAGTCATAAACACAATGGAGGAAATGTTAAAGTGAAATAAACCGTGCTTTATGGTTTTCTGAAGAGAGTCTAGCAGTATTCAGGTACAGATATTGAATAATCAAATACATAATAACAATGCATAGTCTTCATCATATAAGTTATTCAATAAAAATGATCTCAATTAAACTTCTTTATGCACTATTAAAATGCTTTTAACTTCTTACATAGTCGCAAGCCTTAAAAACACATGCAGACAATAAATTTCACTTAATTCTGCAGTGTCTCCACAAAACCCATGTGTTTTGACCTGTGGTTTCTGGTCATCTATAATCCTAACTCAACATGTCTTGCGATGTGACTATTGCGGATGCACACATTGTGAAGTCGATGCTTAAACGATATATTGTGCAGCCCTAATATAGATAAATGTATCGGTTATTGGTTGCGGTCAAGATTTCCATATCTAAGCATCCCTACTAATATTCTCTCAATTTCTCTAAATTTATCCTATTTGAAAACGGGCCACTACAAAGCTAAAAGTGAAAAACTGAAAGAAAATATAAAAAATTAAATCCCTTATTATTCATTAGCTAGGCTAAGCCTTGTGTTTAATCCACCGAAAGATAGAGAGGAATCATGTGTGTACCTGTTGTTACTGTAGTCAATGCCGCCCACTTGTTTGCTGGCCTGCAGGAGATCCAGGATCCCAGCTGAACTGCCACCTTTCTTTTTCGAGACCTTTGAGTTGCGCCCTTTGACGTCTGTCTTGGCCTCGGTGTCTATGTGGAGCGATTCCTCATCCGATGTATCTGGACTCTAAAACAATTGAAAGAAAAACACACTATTCACAGGATGCGCATGATTTAAAGTTTCAAAAAACATACAAGAAACTAGAAAGCGTTTTGCATAAGCGAATTACAGTCTTTATAATGATATAGCCTCATGTGGCTGTTTATGCCACGAGGTAAAATCTAAACAAAAATGGTATCCTATGCTTTTATAAGTCTATCCTATAGCCTTCTGTAACTCTTCACGTAGTTCGCCTGTGGGCCTCTGACGTGATCAACTTTCTCACTCTTATTTGATTCAGTCCACAGCTATTTCCTTCATCAGTTTTGAGGTGATACTTGGCTCCGTCCTGCAGCTTGTTCTCTTTGATTTGAGCCGTATGTTGGTTTAAGTCTGAACATTATGGGTGAATTGTGTTCGCCGAGAACCTCAGCGATGCCATGTTTCAAACGCATCCAGAAGGAATTAATCAGCTACTTCATAAAATAAAGATTTGGATTGGGTCCTAATTTCTTCCTGTTTACTGTCAATGCTATCACCGCTGTCTGATTAAAGAGAAATATTATGGATGTTCTGTTAAACGAAACTGGACTGGATCTGTGCGCGGAGTTGGTGCTCACCTTCATGTCCGACGGCGGTAGCTTTGGCTTTTTCGATGGCTGAATGGGCTCTTTGATGTTTGATAAAACTGTAAATAAAGGCAGATGTTGAGCATTATTTTCACATAGTATGGAATGAACGATTTATTATTAATCAGATATAAGACAAGTGCATTTCTTATAGGCTGACATGGAATCAGTTCATTGCCACTTAAAATGTTCTGTCACTCATAACATTTAATGATCAGCAATGAAAAACATTAAGACAACACTTGAAAATGTTCAGTTTCTCTGGATTTATGTGTTTGAGGGTCATTTTGTTTTTAATCCGTAAACTACTGATAACATTTCTTCCTAACTTAAAAATAACGTCAATTAGAGATTTTTTTGCTGCATAAAATAACAAAACAAATATGTTTTTAGACGTTTATTTTTATTTTCAGGCAACACAATACCAATATTTTAACCTAAGATGAATTAGGAAATCATTAATTGGTGGAATAACCCTAATTTTCAAACACATTCATTTGTTATTTTGACTGCGTTTACATGGACATCAGTGATCAAATGATTTGCCTTAATCTGAATAAGACAATAATATGATTAAGGTGTTTACATGAGTTGCTTTGTAAATGTTCCTTTCATGGTCCCGTTTTACATGTTATAGCTCATAGCTCGATTAACGTCATTACGTTACCACACTATCCACATTTCATGGTGTTTAATTTTTAGTTTGTCGACTTTAACTGCAGTTTGGCACTTTCATTCAGGAACATGTTATGCATGCCCCCCGAGACAAACGAGATATTTAATGTGAGTATGAACTGCTGGAAGAGTGTTGTTTTAATGAAATTTGATACCGTATGCCGTATGGGAAAAAAACCTCTGCATTTTATGATGCAGGTGTCTGTGGTCCTTCACTGACTCGGTAGGTGCAGAGAATAGTCAAACAACTATGTATGTTTAGACTATCCTGTCGCAAAATGCGGCCAAAATCCTACACAACGGTAATAGTTTGATTGCGGTGTTTACATCACTGTACCGCACTAATGCAATCAAAATCGGCATACTCCACATGTCTTAATTCCATTTCTGTTTAGTTTGATTATGACTTTAGTCAGATTAAGGTTATCAAAAACCACTGTTTACATGGTAGACTCTTAATCAGAGTATTGATATCCAGGTAAACATACTCATTGTTAGTTTTGGTGGGAGAAAAATTTTCTTTTTTTTATTTGAAATTTGGAAGAAATGATATCTGACCATTTCATCTGATATTTTACTCAAACCGATACAAAGTAATCCAGTATATTATTATTTTTTATAGCTTTATGTGCCACCCAAGGACCAAAATTAAAATTGCCTATTGTAATAGAAAATAAGTTAATAAATTAAATGTACAGTGGCCGGAAAATGAAAGAATCTAACTGTTCCCTGGAAATTTACCATCAGAGGTATATGGAGAATTTGTTTTCAACTGCATTTGAGAAATATTTATCAAAAAAAAATGGCTTTATCTGCTACAAATGCAAATAAATACATAAATAAACTCATCTATGGCTTGAAACATTTAAAACTCACAGGCAGATATTGTGAAACGATCATTTTTGGACCCTTTGCCCACCCTTGTTTGTGTGGTTGTTTAGAGTATGTTACTAAAATTTCAAATCAATAATAATTCAATACATTTCACTCATGTAGGCTTACAATCAGTGTAAAATGTATCAGAAGTCTGCAGATTCCATCTGGTCCCGATCATAAAGTCTATAATCATTTTTTGCTCTTAACTGATGTTTTATTCAATCAGAAAAGCACCATATCCCAGATCACATATCATGAAAGCTTACAGGAAAACTCTCTCTTGACTGCATTCTTTTTCCTCCTGATTGGGAATTCCTCAATCTTAAGCTCTCCTTCATCAGAGACGTACTCGTACTCGTCTCTCACAGGCTTGGGCTTTTCTTCTTTAATGTTCTGTATCGAGCCAAAAACGCTGGAATTGGTCTGGGTCTTCAGCATCTTTGAGCTGAATGAGAGAAGAGAATATTAGATTTCTGAAACGAACTGGGGCACGAAGAAAGTACTACTCAAAATTAGGACCGTTTATCAGATTTAAAAGCACTTACATTACATAGAATTTAATTATTTTCAAACATCAAAACAATAAAAATGTCAAACAAATTTAAATGTAGATTTTTGTGCATTGGAAAGTGTCCAGTATTCATTTTTCCCCTATGATTGACTACTTTATATAACAAAAATTGTCATGTTTGGAACAAGAATCATATGACGACGTTACATTGTCAGGCCCCGTTTGCACTAAGTTTTGCAACCGTTATGCCTTCCGTCCACACTACCCCGGAGTTTTCGAGCCCCAAAAATGGAGCATTTTGGAAACGTTGAAGAGGCTGTTTGGATTTTAAAACTCCTGTTGCGTGCGTGTCAGTGTGGATTGGGGAAAATGAAGACATCTGAAAACGGAGGCGTGGCTGCCAATGTTCACGCTATCTGATTGGGACTTTTTCATTGTATCCTTTCTATGTAACTTCAGACTTTGCAAGTTCATAACAAACTCCAGAGGACACGTCGAGCAAATCTTCAAATGTAACGGCAGTGTACTTTTATAACGTCATTTACACTGCCATCTTAACAAAAAAATGAAAACAAGACATAAAGCACTGTCTCTTTTCATTTTTATATTAACTTAAACATAAATTACAACAAAAATGTTAAGCCATCATGTACATATTTATATGACCATCATCTTCACTGTATAACAAAACTGAGCCTAATAACTGCCTCCCTTCATTTTCATTGAAAAATATGAAACACTAGGCTCGCTGTGTGCTTTTGGCAATATATGCTTAATGTCAGGTTATATGCACACAATAAAGATCATCAGAGAAAATGCATGGTGAAATATGAAATAGTCGTCTCTTTTGCTGAATATAATAATCAGTAAGCTATAGTTTTAACAATCAAAACTAACTATAAAAGTATAAAGTACAGTAAGTTTATGCAATATAGAAAATAAAGGCAAGCAATCATGTGTGGAATCAGTGTACGTGGTAACATAAATTAATAGGTATATTAACCGATTAATTATCTATTAGCTGATTAATATTGTTGCGCTCAGCCAAAAAACATTACCTGAGAACAAATAGGCTAATAGATTCAAAAGACCAACTCGTTAGATATAAGTCTACACAAGATGAATGATAGATCGCGTTTAACAACTACAGAGAGATGAGATCCAGCGGCAGTTTCGGAATAGACTGGTCGAAGTTCGACTACGCATGGGCCGGTATAATTCTGACGGTATGATAACCTCGGATAAGCTTTTCAAGAACCAAACATGTCATTAGTTTTCTTAACCAAAATCCAATGGAGGGGCGATTACATTTTTCCAACATAAAGCAATACAACGCCTTGCTGGTATTAAACATAAATCAATCAATTTTCTTTCTTTAGTAGACAAAGCACAACTGTCTTCATACATATTCTATATACATAATCCAGGACATCCAATGGAAGTAAATTGTGAAATATATTGAGTCACCTCCACCCAAAATGTTTGTTCCTCCTCACACTCCCACACACAATGAAAAAATATACCTTGTATCTTATTGCACTTAAAACAAAGATCAGGGAGGGATATTAGGGTTGAATTTATTTAATCTTACAGGAGTGATATAAGTTCTCATTACTAATTACATTGTAGCAATCTCAATCGGGAGTTTAATGTTTTTGTTTGTGCATTCAAACAAATTATATTCCAGTTCTACTGGAAAATCCTTTTTTTAATCCCTGCTAGTCTTTTATTTTCAGAGTTTTCTTTATGACTTTCTCTTTATATGTTATATACAGTTGAATACAGAATTATTAGTCCCCTTTGAATTTTTTTTTTCCTTTCTAAAATTTTAAATGTTTAACAGAGCAAGAAAATTTTCACAGTATGTCTGATCATATTTTTTCTTCTGGAGAAAGTCTTATTTGTTTTATTTCAGCTAGAATAAAAGCAGTTTTTTATTTATTTTTTAAACATTTTAAGGTCAGTATTATTAGCCCCTTTAAGCTAATTTTTTTTTGATAGTCTACAGAACAAACCATCGTTATTCAATAACTTGCCTAATTACCCTAATCTGCCTAGTTAACTTAATTAACCAAGTTAAGCCTTTAAATGTCACTTTAAGCTGTAGAGAAGAGTCTTGAAAAATATCTAGTCAAATATTATTTACTGTCATCATGACAAAGATAAAATAAATCAGTTATTAGAAATGAGTTATTAAAACTATTATGTTTAGAAATGTGTTGAAAAAATCTCTCCATTAAACAGAAATTAGGGAAAATAATAAACAGGAGGCTAATAATTCAAAGCGGCTAATAAATCTGACTAAACTGTAGTTGTGTAATTCGTCCTTTGATGGACCAATCTTGTTCTGTAAGAGTTTCCAAGAACGACCTCTGGGGGAGCTGTGTTGAATTTTATAAATGTGTAAAAATAAAACTTCTTAGTTGTAAATATTTTTAAAATGTGTTTTTGAGGTACAATAAAGATTCTTTAAATGACATTAATATATTGTCTTCGTACAAATCTTTTAATCTAAAACACCATTTTAAATCAAAAACGTATTAGTGTAAACGGGGCCTAAGATGCAAATATCTGTTGTGCTAAATGACAATGCAATAGTATTTCACACATATTTTAACACTTTATTTGCATAACTGAGCTTTCTTTTAACTTTTGTAAATTCTATTTGATGTGGTCAGCAAAATAAGATTTGCCCCAAATAAGTAAGTACATATTAATTATGACTATATTATTACATATTTATATATTTTTTAATCACATTATTTATTTTATATACATTAATAATAAATTTTACAAATCTATCATGTGAACATTGGCTACATCTCCACTTACCCCAGCAACTTCTTATTCGATAACGAAAATGCAAATTTGTTGTCTTTATGGCTGAGTAGACTCTTGTCGAATTTGTGCTCTTCTTCCATTTTCAATAAGGAATCGGGTTTGCTGTTCTGCAAGATGAAAAGAAACAACAAAACAACCGTCAATGCTTTGAAAGTCTCCCCTTCTCGTGGCTCTTCGCTGTCAGTCGCCATCAATCCGCAGCGATCAGACGTCAAAGGCCTTGAAGACTATCTAGCAGAGACTCCTCTCCATCTGCAAATGTTTGGCAAAGGAGCACTCGGTTCAGGAGACTTGGAGCGACTACAAACATTCCCGGCCTGTCTGGCATTGAATTTTCCCTCTTGAACGAAAGCCCCATAATGCCTTCCGTTCAGCAGAATTAAGCTTTTCCTACAAAAGCCATGTTATCCAAAAATAATGACACAACAAGCAGAAATGAAGGCATGTGTAAATACTTAGCTGACATGTCGTGGCTGTGACATAGCATTATGGCATTAGGTAAACTTGCTTTGATGATCCCAGAACAGAGAAAGCGTGACTGAACCGCAGAGTTATTTCTGCTGATTGCTTTGATCTGAAATGTGTAAATTGCGTCTGGACGATCCCGAAAGCTTTCTGCACTACATTTCAACTTATCTGGGTTTTATATCGATTGCATGGATTTTCAATGAACTGATCTGTGTTTGAGGAAATCATTAAGCGATGCGCCAGAGATTGATGTTTATTATGATCATCTACCACAGTGGTTTCCAAAGTGGGGGTTGGGACCTGTTGATGGGTCGCAAGACAATGACAGGGGGTCACTTGGTGATTTCCAAAAGTCAATTAAACTATCAGAATTACCATATTTTATCCATAACCCACAGATGAAAAAAAAATAGTAGTTAATAGTTACAATAAAAACAACATACAAAGCTATCATCTTTTCAATATTTTTTTCACAGGATTGGTGTGTTTACGTTAGATTAACAACACAGCAATAGTGTCAGCTGCAGCAGATTGATTTGAAGGCACCAGGTTAAACTTTCTTACACCTTTATGACAATCAAATACATTAAAAATAAATACAGGCCACAACTGAACATTGAGAATGATCTCTGAGTGGCAGTCTCCAAAATTAAACTAAGAATAGACTTGTGCTGGAAACGTTGTGCCCACAAGTCTTTTTAGCTGAGGTTAATATTAAAATAAACAAAATAATAAATGACTATAAAAATGAAATGGTTGTTAGACTGTTGCACTTTTTTGTGTTGTCAATATGCTCGTGTTTATATAGGCCTGTTGTTGTGTGTGCAACATTTGTGTGTGTATATATATATATACATATATCGCGAATCATTGGCATTGTTATTTTGGGGGTCACGGGCTGGTTTAGCACACATACCTTATATTTCCATTTGGACTCCGTCTTGTTCTTATTGTGCTCTCGGATCATCTCAAACTTCTTGACGTCATTCGGTTTATTCGTCTCTTTCTCCATGATACTCGTCCCGGTTTTTAACAGCTTTGCATGGTGAGAAACAAAACCATTTATTATAATACATGAATAAAAGCAGAGAATGGACAATGTACAAGATATTCAAAGTGATTTAGCAGGTGTGGAATCATTTTAATGCACTGACTCAAGAATATTCCATTTATGAAAAATGCCTAGAAAATAGAAAATACAAACTATTGTATAAATGTTTGAGGATTTTATCATTCAGCAGAGGCAAAGTGATGATAAAGACATTTGTAATTCGACAAGAGTTAACAAATAATCCTAGAAATATATATTTCCTTCTCATAAATATTAAGTAACAAAACTGTTCTTAACAGTGATAATATTAATATTAATGAAATTTCAGCTTTATATTTAGTATACAATAAAATTTAAATAGCTATTTGCAAACACTAATACATACTTGAGGGACATTCTACCAAATGACGTCACTTCCTCTGAGTTATAGCCTTAAAGGTGTATTGCACACATTTTATATTAAATTTAATGCAAATGTGACAGGACTGACAGAAACATGGGGACACTTGTTAAATAGTAATTATTTGTGGAATTTATTGATAATTTCAATTGATGTGAATGATAACAACTTAAACTTGCTATATCTGAAGTCTTTTAACAGTTTTTAGCATTACAAAACTATTAAAGCTGTAGGACCAGGACAATGACAGGGTTTGTACAATTGTCAAAGTTTTTAATGAAGAAAAAACATGCTGAGAACCAAATCAATGACATATTCCTTTACAGCAGTGTTTCTCAACCACGATCCCGGAGACCACCAGCTCTGCACATTTCCTTCTCTCCCTAACCAAACACACCTGATTTAGATCATCAGATTAGTAGCAGAGACTGAAAACCCTATAATGGGTGTGACAGACAAAGGAGACATCCAAAACATACAGTGTTGGTGGTCCTCCAGGACTGTGGATGAGAAACACTGCTCTACAGAACAACTCACAGAAATCAACCATCAGTCCATTTCACACTTTTTTTTTGGCATGAAATACTTTTATTCACTGTATTTACATTTTATTTCAAGGACAGATAATGTACGGGCGACGCAGTGGCGCAGTAGTTAGTGCTGTCGCCTCACAGCAAAAAGGTCGCTGGTTCGAGCCTCGGCTGAGTCAGTTGGTGTTTCTGTGTGGAGTTTGCATGTTCTCCCTGCTTTCACGTGGGTTTTCTTCCGGGTGCTCCGGTTTCCCCCACAGTCCAAAGACAAGCGGTACAGGTGAACTGGGTTGGCTAAATTGTCCGTAGTGTATAAGTGTGAATGAGTGTGTATGGATGTTTCCCAGAGATGGGTTGCAGCTGGAAGGGCATTCACTGCGTAAAACAAATGCTGGATAAGTTGGCGGTTCATTCCGCTGTGGCGACCCCAGATTAATAAAGGGACTAAGCCAAAAAAGAAAATGAATGAATGAGATAATGTACGTTTCTAGTCGAATTTCCCTTAAAGTTTCTGACTTTTCTTGACTTAAACTTCTGCTTTTTGCATGAAACATTTGCATGACTGTATAATTAAAATGATAATTCCTAATATAATGCTCTACTGAACAAAAAAGTTCACCGATATCTTTTTTTCTGTGAATTTTCACTTTTTTTTAAAGTCATTTCAGATACTTAACCATAACTGAATCTCATAAGGAAATAAAATCTTTACTTTTTTGGGCTGGTCCATCTTGTTCAGGATGTCCTTTGCATGGGATTCAAGAGCTGCCAGACTCGAGGGCTTTTTCTCAGGTATAACACCTTCCTTCACTTTCTTGGCTTTCTTTTTGCCTCCCTCTTTTACTTTGGGTTCCTTCGGTGGTTTTGGAGCCTTGGGCATTTTGGGTGGCTTTGGGACTTTCTTCCTTGCTGGCTTATCTCCTGAAGGGCTAGAGACGTGAGCAGGGGACATGGGCTCTTCTGGTTCTGACAGAGCAGACGGAGGTTCCTCTGCTGGGGGCTTTGAGTTGCTGGGTTCACTTTTTATGGCTTTTGTCGCATTCTGAATGGAAGACACAATGCAGAGATGTTTTCAGCCATTAGTGTGTTTCTGATGCTAGAAACAAAACTCAAGATCAGATCATAATACACGACTTGTTTCACCTCTGAAATCCGAATCTCTTTGGCAAGGTCTTTAATGAGCTGTGCTGGCTTCATGTTTTCTGGAAGCTCGTCCTCATGTTCTAAAAGAGCCTTTGGAAAAAGACATAAAGGCAAGTTACAGGCAAGTTACATCACACATCAATTTGTTAATGTGAGTACGGTGTACCTGTTTTTTAGTCCACGATCTGAATGCTCCATTGACAATTTTGGCACCGTGTACCAAGTAAGGAGGTGGCTGCTTGTTTGCCTTGTGTAAACCTGCAAAATGAAGAGGAAATTTGGCATCGTTATTCTCATCTGGATCAAAACACTCAATCAGTGCCATAAGATCCTCTCTAGAAAGGGCTGTTTTCTTAACAGGCAAATTGGTGAAAGGTCCAAGTTTCCTTAAATCATTAGCAGCGATGCCTAAGATCATGCTCGCCCTGTCAGAAACGCTCAAAGCATGAAACTGGCGGAGGGAAACATTACACCAGAAATAAAAATGGACTACATTTTCAACGTAACCCATTACTGTTCAATAACAAAGGCCATTCATATATCAAACTGATTACTTCAATCCAGAGGGGACTAAAAACAGTCATGTGCCTTTTCCGAGAGCCGGCTTGAACATTGATTACATTGGACTGGATACACAGCCACTACAGGAAATATATTCCACACTGCATTTAAATTAATAACATGAACATAAAGTGAAAGCTGAAACATTGAAAGGAGAGGGAGGCTGGCAGTGGCCCAGTCGGCCTGCTGGGATGAAGGCCAAGGTCTTTTTTTTTTTTTTCTCTACCTGAAGTCACACATGAGAGTTGAACCCTTGAAAAGATGACCTTGAAAGCCTATTCCCGCATCAGATAGCTTGGAGACCAACTCTGCAATGAGTGCGCTATAGCAATCTGGCGAAATTAAGTAAAATGGTGGAAATATAAACACGCAGTCCAAGGCCAGATGAGGGGAGTTTAAACACCAGGTTGTAATGGAGCAAGTGATTCTGCCTTTTGAAGCTAATCATCTGTGAACTCTGTGATGCACCGATCTAATGACTGCAATAATACAGCGGCTATCCACAGAGCCTCCTCATCTGCTCAGCAGGCCCCTTTCAGGATCACGCATCAAGCGGAGGAGAAGGAAGCCATTTGAGTCTACCTTATGACATTAAATCTTTTTATTTCCAGTCCCAAAGTTCACTATTATGGATAAATCTTGTGCTGTGCTGGACGGAAAGGTAATTTAGGAAAGTGAAACCTTTGAAGCCACTTCGGGGGAGTCACACAGGGGAGTTTTGCTGAGAATGATTTAAAAAGCAGTGAAATATATACTTTCGTCATTTCCGTGAAACTACAAGACCTACTTCCAAACAAATAAAAAAGAAAGGAGGTTTTTAAATTCATTTTATTTAATTATATTAAAGATGCGCAAGTTTGATTTATTTATTTATGAAATATTGGGCAATATTGATATTTGTTTTAAATGTTATCATTAAAGAGTTCTGTTTACAAAATTTATTATAGATCTCAATTGTCCCCAGAATGTGCTTATAAAGTTTCAGCAGGTGGGGGTTAGGGTAAATTGGTATCCCTAACACCCACCCCCCCTCCAGATAAGGGCAGTGCCTTTACAGCTTCACAACAAACAATTTAGCCAGGCGTTTTATAAGCTTGTCACTTTAAACACTTGATATGAGGTTTTAAAGCACATATACACTCACCGGCCACTTTATTAGGTACACCTTACTAGTATACTTGTTCCTTCAGGACTGCCTTAATTCTTTTTGGCATAGATTCAACAAGGTACTGGAAATATTCCTCAGAGATTTTGGTCCATATTAACATGATAGCATGATTTGCGCTTTATGACATGGCGTGTTATCCGGCTGGAATTAGCCATCAGAAGATGGGTACACTGTGATCATAAAGGGATGGACATGGTCAGCAACAATACTCAGGTAGGCTGTGGCGTTGACATGATGCTCAACAGGTACTAATTGGCCCAAAGTGTGCAAGGAAAATATCCCCCACACCATTACACCAACACCACCACCAGCCTGAACAGTTGATACAAAGCAGGATGGATCCATGCTTTCATGTTGTTGACGCCAAATTCTGATCTTACCATCCAAATGTTGCAGCAGGAATCGAAACTCATCACACCAGGCAACGTTTTTCCAATTTTCTATTGTCAAATTTTGGTGAGCCTGTGCCAATTGCAGTCTCAGTTTCTGTTAACTGACAGGAGTGGCACCCTGTGTGGTCTTCTGCTGCTGTAGCCCATCTGCCTCAAGGTTGGAAGTGTTGTGCATTCAGAGATGCTCTTCTGCATACCTCGGTTGTAACGATTTACTGTTTCTATCAGCTCGAACTAGTCTGGCCATTCTCCTCTGACCTCTGGCATCAACAAGGTATTTGCGCCCACAGAACTGCCGCTCACTGGATATTTTCTCTTTTTCTGACCATTTTCTGTAAACCCTAGAGATGGTTGTGCGTGAAAATCCCAGTAGATCAGCAGTTTCTGAAATACTCAGACCAGCCCGTCTGTCACCAACAACCATGCCACGTTCAAAATCACTTAAAATCACCTTTCTTCCCCATTCTGATGCTCGGTTTGAACTGCAGCAGATTGTCTTGACCATGTCTACACGTCTAAATGCATTGAGTTGCTGCCAAGTGATTGGCTGAATATAAATTTGTGTTAACAAGCAGTTGGACAGGTGTACCTAATAAAGTGGCCAGTGTGTGTATGTAAAGTGTGCAAGCAGAAGGTCAGCTGGTGTTCTTTTTTGTGTCAATTGTTGACAAAAAGGTTATGTCAAAAGCAAAAAATGTTGGATACATAATGCTGTGTCTGTGAATTTAACAGTATAGAACATATTAAATGTGTTTCAAGAGTTCCCACTTAGATATGCTTAGCATTTATAGCAGGTTTGGCATGCCGTCCCAGGAAAGAACCCTGAGCTCAGAGATACTTGAGCCCAAGGCTTCCGCCCGGTCATTAAGCATATAAGGAGATCCGAGATCAGGTAGGTCTTGATAGCTCCCCCTTAGAAAAGGGAGGAAAAGGAGGAGATGGGGTGGAAGGAGGGATTACTCCAAAACGAAGTTAGAGCAGTAGGGACAAAACGATCCACTTATAGTAAGCTTGGATCAGTCTGATTTGATTATTACTGATTACAGATGAGCAGCCAGTCGTGCTCAATCATATCACGTGCTCCTCTCGAAATTAGTTTATGAAACTTCACATCAGTATATTGGATCCGTGTCTCTCTGGATCACAGTGAAAACAGTATTAACAAAACCAAATGTAAAAAGCATAAATGTACCCCCTGAAAATAACTTTTTTATAACATAATAATACATATTTTTTTAAATATACAAGTTTAAAAATATGTATTATAGCTGATTTATTACTTCATTATAGATACATTTTCAAATAAATATTGATATCCATCTCTAGTTAATGTTAAACACTCACCTTTAAACTGCTCCAGGTAGTATTTCCCCACATACCAACATGCTGTTTCGAAGTTTGAAAAAGGAGTGAGGCTGGCAACTTTGAGTCTTTTTTCCACCTCATATGCTCTGAGTGGAGAAGCAAAGGGAGGATTACTGAAAAGTGCGCCATGAGAGGAAATCGTGGTCTCATGCATGTGAGAAATGCACTTTAGAAGGCTAAGCACATGCTCTTGACTTCCCCTTAAATTATTGCTTGAGAGTCTTGTAAGTAGGATAAAATAAGGAAGGTTTGATGCTTAAATAGATTCATTAGACCTTTGTAATTCCAACTTTAATTTTTTGAAAATGATCATTGTTCACGTTATTTGTTTTGATTAATAATCAGAGTTATTCCACCAAATCAATATTAATATGTCAAAAAAAATACTGTCAAATTATCTTTTAAATTATAACATTTTATCTTTAAATTTAGGAGAAATACATTAATTAAACATAACAATTACTGCAAATCCACAAAAAAATCAAAGTTGTCTCTAAAATGCATTGAAAAATATATTTAAAATAATCAAATAATACTGGATTATTATTAGTGAACTATTTTAAATTAGATTTAACTACCTGAAACATTTATAATTTGTATAACTTTGTGATTTTAGACATATAAACTAAAAAGAAAGAGCAGATCACTGACCTCATTTGCATCTCTACACTTAAACTGTGGACGAAATGCCCAGAGAAGGCTAAGCAGTCTACAGGAGTGAGTATTGCATTGATCCATCCTGCAGTTAAACAAAACAAAAGACAATTTATATCCTTAGAGCTTCATGGAGTCATTTTATATTGAATTATCAGCACCGTGAAGTCTCACCTGATGGAATGAATAGAGTTTGCCCTTGTTTGAGTGTGCACTTGTAACATTTGTCCACTTGGTCAGCAAAAAACATCTCACTGTGGTTGGAGGAGGATCTCCAGCGCTCATACAGGGAAAGGTTGGCAGACGTGGGCTTGATCAGGAAGAAGATTTTCTCTCCCTATATAACACACAGATTTAATATCAAACTGAACATCATTATAACGATATTTGAGCACAGAACACAATAACTGTCCAATCAAAATAATGTATTCATGACTACAGCCAAGTACAATGTTCTTATGTGCTGAATATTAGGATATCATTACAATATATACACATTTTTATTCACTGAACAATAAATAAGTTATCAAATTATACTTCTATTAACAATAATAATTATTATTATTATTTAATTAAACACTTTTCCCATATTAGAAATTATTGTAAGCTTCAAAAACATAAATAAATATTTACTAAATGTATAACATTTGGAAATATTTTTTATCTCAGCCATGTTGAGCAACAATATTAAGAAATGACAAGAAGGAGTGACCTTGAGTACGTGATACCACACAGAGGCTCCTCCACACTCGATGTGGAAGTCTGTATAGCTGTCTTTCACACAGATCAGACAGTATTTGGACACTTTGGGCTTCCCCAACAGCGCATCGTCAGGCCAGTAGTTTTCCACCCAGGATAACTTCCGAACTATCTGCGGACTCTCGACAATATTGGCCATTCTATACAGATAAAAAGAAGAACAGTAAATATTTCTGTTTGCAAACTGGACTACATGATGCTCTTATAAAACACTTTCATGGCATCCACAGTTGAGTTTCTTAATAGGGCTGCACAATATTAGAAAAATCTGACATTGCAATATTTTGGTTTTCTGCTATATATATTGCGATATACTTTGTTATACTTAAAAATTATTTTTGATCACTTTATTTTAAGGTTCAGTTCTCGTTCTTAGCAAACCATTTTGACTTTTGCTTCAATAAACTCCTAATTTCCTCCTTGTTAATAGTTATTAAGGTAGTTTAGGTGGGATTAGGGATGTAGAATAAGATCATACAGAACATTTGCTTCATAAGTAGGGTTGGGTATTATTTGGGGTTATTTCGATACTGGTCCTAAATCGATACTTTTAAAATGATACCGGTGCCAAAACGGTGCCTGAACCGATACTTTTTAGCCAAAAATAATTATTTGACAAAAAATATATATTTTATTTAATCATTATAGTTGAACAATATAAATATATATTTATAATTAGTTAAGTAAACATCAATTCATATTTTATATATTTGAATTGCATTAATATATTTATTTTGATCATCTGTTTGTTAGCAAGATTTGCATTATGCTATTAACATTACATTAGCTTACTACTAACCTGTGGAAAGGCTGTCATCAAAATCAAGGAACATCTTTTTTCTGGGTTTGGGGCTTGTGACTACTTTTACATGGACATCAGTGATCTAATGATTTGCCTTAATCTGAATACAACAATTATATGATTCAGGTGTTTACATGAGTTGCTTTTTGAATTTTACATTCATGATTCCCAGTTATAGGTTATAGCACATAGTTAAATTGACGTCATTGTGTCACCAGCCTATAAATGTTTCCTCTGCAGTTTGTGTCTTTGGTCCTTTAAGATAATCAAAAATCACTGTTTATGTGGTAGACACTTGATCAGAGTATTGTCTTAATCATATTAAAATCAGAGTATTGGTGTCCATTTATATGTACTCACTGAAAGTGCCAGATGATGTCACAAGCTGTCAAAGACAGTCCATTCCTCACCTTTAAGTTGATTCCATAAGACCTCAAATTTCTTAAGTTTGACATGTTTCCTCCCCTTACACGCAACTTTTGTAAAGCATCTGCTGCATGTTGGTGTGTCAGAATCCTTGCTTGTAAAATATAGCCATACTTTAGAATGCTTAGTTTGGGCAAATTAGACGAATGCGATCATGCGTGTTGATGAAGGGAGTCGCTCACCGCATGCCCCGTACTGTGCACTTTGCCTTCTATAAGCAACAAGAACAAACCCCTGACATCGGTGACAGTGTCAGCCGAATGTATTAATTTTGATTGACTGGGATGATTCTGTAAGGAAGTGAATCATGCATAACTTGTAATAAACAGACCACAAGCATAGATAAATGCAACAAAGCAAAGATAAAAGGGAAATAATCAGAGCATGCTTTGTGGTTTTGTATAGGTAAATGTTAAAATTACACTGCAAAGTCAACTCAACATTGCGTATCATGGCGATGTGACTATTGCGGATGCACACGTTGCGATATTGATGCTGAAACGATATATTGTGCAGCCCTAGTTCTTAGCATTTCTTTAAATGTTTATACTTAATTCTGTTATAGAAAATTAAAACAAAATGATGCTTGAAATGGTTGTGCATCAGTGTATTCCATCTTGCTGTCAAAACTAGTACCAGAAACATTCATTTTCCAATACAATAGTTACAAACAATAGTCTTCCACAGACATCAGTAATATAACATTTAATTTATTTGCAATTTTCTTTTAGTTATTTGTTTAACAGTGTCCAATATTGCACAGTATAGAAGCTTGTTTCCTTCATGGGATAAAAAGAATAAATGGAACTTTTTAAGTTATAATTTGAACTTTTGTCCTCATTAATTGCATGTTCTCTGTATTTCCAACACAATCTCACAGAAATCTGTAACTTTTTGATTTAGTGGCTAATTCAAATGAATTTGTACAACCTCATTCGTACGATCTGGTTATACCCCAATGACATTTGGGTTTAGTTGTGGGGTTTGGTGCCACGCCTCCTTTTTAAAATAGTATATTTTCACATGACCGAACTTGATAGACACTAAACTGACAAAACGTAAAATAGTTACATTTCCTTGTGAGGTCAGGCTGGTATTTCTCAATTTCTTCTCTCAGAATTGTTTTTGTCTTGCTGTTTTGAGTTACAAACTCACAATTAAGCATTCAAGCACCTTTTAACTGAGAAAAAAAGTCAGAACTGTGAGAGCTAAACTCAGAATTAAGAAAACAATTCTGAATCGTGAGGTATAAATTTCTACAGAAAGAAATCACATTTAAGATATATTAGCCCAGTATTTTAAGGGGAAAAATTCAGATTTTATAAGATATAAACTAAAAATTCTGTGCAAAAAGTTTCAATTATGAGATGTAAAACATGGAAATGTGAGGCAAAAGTCAGATAAATTGTAATTGAGATAAAAAGCCAACATAACTTTAGATTTTTTCATTTTTTATATCCCATGGCAGAACCTGGCTCCCATAGTAAAAGCACTACTTACCTTGCATCTGAAAACTCCAAGTTGATCACATTTAATACTTTCTTTCTATTTGTGCTGTAGTAATAATCAACAAACTCTTTTAACTTCATCTTGCTGTCTGTCTGTTTGGTGACATCAACGACATCCACAAGAACATCAGGCCCTAAAACAGCAGAAAACAATCAGAACACACTCTCAGCACTATATGTACATTTAAATGCATTTAAGTTAACTCACCAACATAGTTTTCCACATCACTGACGTAAAACGTGGGTGCAGGCATGGCCATCCCCAAACCGTCTTTCTTCTGGATGAGAATTGGTTCGTTGAAGCCATTTTCCTCAAGGTATTCCAATGTCAGCTGACTTCCAGACAGTTTGACCACCACATCTTCTGAACTGCAGTGGAAAACATGATGGTACATGGTACATTTATTATGTTTAAAAAAAAAAAAACATGTTCTTTAAATCTTTTCAGGGCGTCACGGTGGCGCAGTGGGTAGCACAATTGCCTCACAGCAAGAAGATTGCTGGTTCGAGTCTCGGCTGGGTCAGTTGGCATTTCTGTGTGGAGTTTGCATGTTCTCTCCGTGTTTCCGTGGGTTTTCTCTCTGGGTGCTCCGGTTTCCCCCATAAGTCCAAAGACATGCGCTATAGGTGAATTGGGTAGGCTAAAATTGTCCGTAGTGTATGTGTGTCAATGAGAGTGTATGGGTGTTTCCCAAGCTGTGGTACCCCAGATTAATAAAGGGATTAAGCCGAAAAGAAAATGAATGAATAAATCTTTTCACTGAATATATCCAGACTGTGTGAATGAGCTTGTGGCTCCAAGTTGCCAGATATCATAATTATAAGTATCACAGTAGCATAATAATCTGTAGCACACAAAACACATGCCAGGATGCGAATTACAGTGGGGTTTGGGGGGTTCTGACCCCCCAATTAATGCTTGATCCTCGAAAATCAATACAAGATGTATGAGGGGCCTGCCCTTTAATAGTTAAGAAATAGTTTGCTGTGGTCTGTATCTTAAACAATAGTAATAATTAAAATAATAGATAACGTCAATATACATTTGACCACCCCTATAATGGTTCATACCATTGTGAATGCAAGTTTGCACCAAAAATATGAGTATATCTGTTTAAACCGACAGACATTGTAAGTGTTCACAAAGCCTGTTACTTTAAAAAAGGCATTTGTATCTTATCATACACTGTCTCACACATGGAAGTAAAACAGTCAAATAAAAAATATGTGCAGTCTTTCATGGTCATCCATTAATAGGTGCAGGAAAGCAAACCTGTCACCGTTTATTTAATATCCCAAATGAGAATTGAGAACCACTCAATATCCCTCAAAACACTGAAAACCTAATAACAAGTTTGATTAATAAATTAGATATAATTAAATTACATATACAATTTTGGTTCACTGAGGCATATTACGGAATATAACAGAAAAGCTTGACCCCCAAATCGTCAATGTATAATTCGCACCCTGATGAAGGCTATGCTTTTTCATTAAATTTAGTAGTTACTCAACCATTAACAATGTCATGCTAAAATTCTAAGCATTATAAGCTAAAACAGTAAGCATTCACATAAAGCATATAGAGTGCTTCTTATGTGTACAGCAATTCATATTAACAAAAATTATTACAGCAAAAAAGACTCCAGATCTGTTTCATTTTCAAACCCTTGCCTACAAACTTTCTCCAAGATACACGCTAAAAAGTTCAAGCCATGATCAAAGCTAATCATAGAGCGCCATCTTCTGGACACTGATGTGAACTGCAGGAGACTTTTGAGAGTGCTGGCCCTTTAAATGCGTCACTCTGAGCAGAGAGGTGCATGAATGCAGGTGTTTTGTACCTGGGGAATGTTCTGCTGCGTAGCTCTTTTATGAACACCTGACTGCCATTCTGAACCGGTCTGACGTCTCCGCTCTGCCCTGTGTCATGCTTATTCCAGCTCTTTTTCTTTTTCACTGTTAAAATGACAAACAGAAGAAAGCGCCAAATTAAAGACAGACACGATGACCAGAATACATAACCTTTCAATGATAAAAAGGACTATAATGTGCTAAATAAAGTAAAACTTTTGCTAACTGCAGAAACAAAGGCATAAATAAGTGAATGGGTGTGTGAGGGGTTTAAGATGAGATCAAAACAACATCTAAATAATTTTATATACATAGAAAGCATATTAAATACATATGTTTACTTTAATTTTTGATATAATTTTATATAAACAATCACAGGGCTTATGTAAAAATAAAAACCAACATTCTTATTCTGAACTTATTAAAATATCTGAATGAATAAGCAATCATAATACATTTTACTGTATATTAAATGTTAAAAAAACAAAAACTCTTGCTGAAAAATGGGTAAATGATACTAGAATGAGCCTAGAATAGAGGCAAAGTATAAAGATTTAAGTTTTGGGGCTGAACTGTAATCACTTGTGTCAGTATGTCATTAAATGATTCTAGCTTTAAATTTGTTCTAAACCAGGGGTGCCCAAACTTTTTCTAAAGGGCCAAAAATCAAACTTTATTGAGTGTTGTGGGCCGATATAATCAAACTCTGTTATATTAAGTTTGCGATGGGTATTGTCCTAATTTATTTAATATATTTTGATGGTCCATTTGAGTATTAGTAGACTGTCTGCATAATATCAGTTGATATCCTTCAACAGACATTTAAATGACTATAAGAAACTTTACAAGTATATTTCAACTTACACTATCCCTAACCCCAACCCCAACCTAACAGTCTACTTATAATCTAATGAGAATTAGTTGCAATGTAACTTAAATTCAACAAATGGACCATCAAAATAAAGTGTAAGAAACTTTGCTTTATGCTACCTAATGCAGATTATATCTTTTAATTATCTTTTAAAAAACAATCTCATATATAACAGAATGGGTTTACACTAGTCAAGCTGCTCCTGTGTTTGCCTTGATTTGCTCACCGATGTCTTCTGCACTGTCCTCTATCCGTATTTTGTATTTTTTAAAAACCTAATTCATTTACAAACATGTAATCATTATACATAGTTAATTATAATTGCTTTTTTGTATAACTCAGCAATAAAACAGACCAAAAAGGTTACAAAGTTGACAAATAGGCAGTTTTTAAGGAACAAACAGTTCTAATTGTGTAGTTTGAGGTCTGATGTTTGAGAAAATATAAGGGGGTGCTAACTTTATCAATTCTTTCATTCTTATTTTTTGCTTCTTACTGAATTGTACTGTGAGAACGTCCTCTTGAATAGCATAAGCGATTTTTATTTATTGTTGGACATTTGTCTTCATATATTGCTATTTATTTGAAATTATTATCTTTTTCTCCATGACTTGTTGGACTCCTCTATCCGTCACTATTTTTGTATTTTTAAAAAATCTAATTCATTTACAAACATGTAACGAAAACATTTAATTTCAGTTTGCTTTTTTGTTTAGCTCTGCCATAAAACAAACCAAAAAGTTTCAGTTAAATGAGAAATTACGGTCTTTGTTAAAGGCATTTGCTCCAACCAGGCTCCAACCCTTTTCATCATTCTTCCTCTCTTCTCAGACAAGATGGTGGGCCAAATTAAAGATTACCATGGGCCAACTTTGGCCCGCGGGTCCTAGTTTGGGCATCTCTGTTTTAAACAATACTGTCTGGTATATAAACTTTTGTTATACTGAAAGGAATTTTAGTGAGTGTCTTCATTAAATCATGGTAAAATGTACGATAACCAGTTTTGTTTGGTTTGGAAATGAATCAAGAAACACTAATCGTTTTAGAAAAATAAATCATATTTTGTCTTTAATTTGTAAACAAATATTAGAAGATTTAAAGAAAGCTGTAATTCTGGGACGTTATTTTATTTATATTGTATTATTTTCTGGGACAGGTTTTAAAGGGATCAATGACTTAAATCCAGATTATCGATCATATACTGCTTGTTTTAATTTCTGGCTTGATATATCAAATGGACCAAAATCAGGCAATACTGTACATTGGTAGTTGACAAATAGGCAGTTTTTTAAAACACCATTTTTGAGGAACATATAGTTCTAATTGTGTAGTTTGAAGTCTGATGTTTGAGAAAATATAAGGGGTTGCTAACTTTATCAATTCTTTCACTGTTATTTTTTGCTTTTTCCTAAACTGAGCCATGAAAATGTCCTCTGTGTGATGCTTGAATAGCCTGAGCAATTTTTATTCATTGTTTAACATTTACCTTCATACAATGCTATTTATTTTATATGAAATCATTAACATTTTTTTCTCTGACTTGTCAAAACACAACAAATTTTATGTTTCCAAAATTAATTGACCAAAACTTACAGAAAAAATATGTAATAATGTAATAACAAAAGCAGTTTTATAACAAAACGTTCAAGAAGACAGTGAAGTGTTTCACCATTTCCAGCATTTTAAATGATGACAGTACTAATTATTTTAGTTCTTGTCATGTGTGACCGTGAAAATAACATCACGTCAACAACCCACTTATATAACATGTCATTGACGGTACTTTTAATTTTTGTACAAAATATCAGACTGAAAATAATGAATATAATAATAACGAATTTTAAACTGTGCAACAGATAAAAAGTACATACAGTAAAAACTGTGAAAATGAAGAATCAGTGTTTTCTATTTGACTTTATATATTTTTCATATAATTTTTGGGGGGGTTTTCACCTTTATTGGATGGGACAGTAGAGAGCACTGACAGGAAAGAACAGGGAGCAGAGAGAGGGGAAGGATCGACACAGGAGCGCGAGGCGGAATCGTACCCAGGTCGCCGTCAGCACTGGATTGCATGTGTCGACGCACCAACCACTACACCACCGGTGTCAACGACTATATTTTTAAAATGTAACTTATGATGCGGTTTAAAGCTTAATTTACAGCATTATTACTGCAGTCTTTGTGGCTGGAAGGGCATCTGCTGCATAAAACATATGCCAGAGCAATTGGCAGTTCATTCCGCTGTGGCGACCCTTGAAAAATCAGAAACTTAGCTGAAGGAAAATGGATGAGTGAGTGATACAGACTTTGATGTCACATGAGCCTTCAGAAATCATTCTAACATGAAATAATTGATGCTCAAAAATATTTTGTAGTATTGTAATAATGAAAAGGGTTACTATTTTTGTAGAAAATTTGATTATTTTTGTTCACAACTATTTCAACAGCAGACAAACTATGGATCACAATCTCATCAGTTACCATCGCACGTTTTTTGTACAAATAATTCATTCACAGTATGTAAGTTTAACTGAAGACACTTACAGGTGGATTTGCCGTGGGTTTTTTCACAGTTAGGACAGTGATAGATGTCAATATCTGGTGCTTCATCTTCATCCACTCCCACACAGCTGCAACAGAAACAAAAATATGAACATTCATGTATTTCTACACATCCATTGCAATATTAGCAAAATATCACATCAGCTATGAGCACTGAGTTAGCAAATACAAGTTCACTGAGATCCAGTACAAAATAAAACTGTACTCTGACAGCCATTTAAAATAGCTCTGAACTCGGATTAAAAATATTCTCAGTTGGACACATTAAAAGAAACCTTTCTCCAAATATTACAGATGCTGTTGGCAATTTAGTGTTGCACATCTGGCCACTGCTATTCTCCTGGCCATGTCTTCCCCTTTGTGAGGCCCTGGTGCTCAGCTTTGTTTGGCAGTCTCAGGCCGTATGTCCTGAGGTTTTCGGAGGCGTCTGGCAGCCCAGCGCCCCAGGGATCCATCCCCAGTTCATAACCGAGTCCTGCACAGTGGAGATGGTGCATTTCTGATGATGCGCATGCCAAATATGGCGCTTAGTCTGATGGCCAGCGAGCCCAACCTTCTTCCAGCTGGCTTAAGAGTATCCCACATGCCTTCTGGCAAAAGCACAGCTCAGACGTCATGTGACATTTTTAACAGTGGCTTCTCTTTACCACTGTCCCATAAAGCTGTTGAAGCACACAGGCAACAGTTGTTGTATTGAAGCATCAACAGCTTATACCTCTATGGGCTTGGCTTAGGAGTGCGGGACATTGATAAAAATAATGTTTTCTATGTACTGTTATGTTTACAATGACAATAATTTTATATATATGAGCAATACCAGCATTATTGATGTGACATTTGCAGTAAAATCTCAAAACATAAATTCACAGAGAAAGTATATGTTAACATTATATTGAAATATCTTTTTATATTTTCAAAAACTACTAACCAGAGTTATGGGATCAGAAAAATATCAATCTGACAACATGTTTTATATTTTAAATGAGGAAAATAAACATGTGTTATGGATGTGACGAAAAAAGTTTGCGAGTCTACAGTATACAACATACATTGTAGAAATTATGTGAAATAAACTGCACAACCCAAAAGAAATAATAATCATCAAACAGATACGAGTCGGCTGACTATAGAACAAACATGATTGATTTGATTTTAATTGACATTTTTGCAGTTTTTGAGGAATAAGCTTTGTTATGCATGTGACATTGCTCCGTTATGGATGTGACGGATGTGAAATTGCCACTTGTGTGACTTTGGCAAATCAAATATAATTATTTGAAAACATTGACAGAGACAATTTTTGAGAATTTTTAAAGCACTGTAAAAATACAAGCCTACAAAAAAAATGCAGAAACGGTTTAGCTATTTTGACAAAAACTAAATTTTTTTTATGCAAGATTGACATTTTCATTGAATTGCTCATATATATATATATATATATATATATATATATATATATATATATATATATGTATATATATATATATATATATATATATATATATATATATATATATATATATATATATATGTATATATATATATATATATATATATATATATATATATATATATATATATATATATATATATATATATATATACATACATATACATACATACACACAGTTATTTCTTATATATATATTTATTTATTTATTTTTTTTTTTGGTGCTCCCTTTGGGTGGTTTAGGCCTGTCATGAACAAATAAATATGACACTGAACTGCCAGCAGGTGGCAAATAGTCTTAATGAGAGATTCACTGGATCATTCACTCAAACAATTTGTTAATGACAATTGATTCATTTAGAGAGTAAATGGCTGACTTTATAAATGAATCACTGAATCGTCACTCAAATGCCATTTAGAAAACATTCAAAACTACACCACTCAAAACATGACATCACTCTGTACTCCAGTTTCTGTCCAATCAAACAATATCAAGAATCTGAAGTGTCCCTCCCTCACACTATATAAAGAGATGGTAAAGCTGTGGCTGAAATCGCTCACTAGTTTACAAACGTACTATTTTTATATGGTACACACACACTGTTATATACAGGGTTCATACACATTTCTACCACTAAAATTCCATGATTTTTCAATGACTTTTCCAGGACATTCAAGTAAACTTTCATGACCTAATGTTTATTGTAATGTCTATGTATACCTGGTAAACAATAATAAACAATGCACGTTTAAATGTATTATAGCATATCATAAAACACACAACAATCTATTTATTTTTTTATCTATTGTATGTAAGATTTATTTAGATAATGCTTACATATGGTGGCTTTCCCTCTGTGCCACCTCTGAAATTGAGACTAAGCTGGAGGAAAACAGCATTCATACTGTGAGACCATGTTTTTGGCCAAAGACAGAAAAGAAGCAAAGACAAGTAACCTATATTTAAGTTTACAGGTATTTGTTAAACTAATTTCCATGACTTCTCAAAAACTTTGTGGGTTTTTCTGTTTTTCCAAAACTTTTCCAGGCCTGGAAAATGCCATGTCAAAATTCTATGACTTTTCCTGGTTTTCCATGACTTTATATATATAGTGGATAAGTGATTCAGATAGTATAAAATATGTTTTTTGTTGGTGTGACCGAAGTCTGGTTTCACAACACGTAGAAACATCATAGCACAAGCGGATCATATGCATTCTAAAAGTCCAAAGTCCATGAGTGTCAAATCAAGTTACAGACAAAATTGAAATTGTGTATTAATTTACTTAACTTTATGTGATTTTAAACCTGTTTGGCCAGGTTCTAAAACTAACACTCCCAAAGTAAAATGTGGTATTGGTGAGTATACGATAGATATATACAGTGATATATACAGGGTTCTTACACTTTCATAAACAGCAGATTCAAGATTTTTCAAGGACTTTTTGATGCACCATTTATTTTAAATCAGGCACCTTTGCAATTCATACCCCAGCAAGCCCCATGAAAGTCCTTACAGTACTTAACATTTAACGTACACTTAATATTAACATCAATAATTATAATTGACAAACATTTAGATTATTTTAAGAAGTCATGTTCAAATAACTTAAAATGTGTTGAATTCACTACTGTGATATTTAAATGCGGTTTCTGAAGTATTGATCAAATGTTTTTCGTTCTGTTTTTGACAATAGTCGACAATTGTTAAAATAAAACCATAAATTAAATTTCAAATGTAATTCAAGCACTTTCAAAGACCAGTGTTTGTTTTTAAGTACTTTCCAGGCCTTGAATTCATATATCTGAAATGAAAGTACTTTTCAGAACTTTCAAGTAGCGTGGGAAGTGCTTAACACTAATTAATCGAAATCGAATCGCAATTTGAAACTCTGCGATTAGTTAATCGCAAGAGGCTGCGATATGAAATATATATATGTATTTTTTAATTTCCCCCACCCAGAGCAAATGTGTGTCTGCCATCTGTGTGTGATAGACTTACTTGCCAATTGATTGAGCACACTTTTGTTCTGCTTAATCAGAATTGCGCAACCGAATTATGCAGAACGCCAAACTATAAATAAAAAAAAAGAAAACAAACAGGAAAGTGCGGACAAGTGGGATAATGGCCTCTGCTGCTTCAAAAGCAATAATAGACTAAATAATATCAAAGAAAAACTGTATTGGGAATATTTTGGTTTGAAAGATAGACAAAAATAGGTAATTTTTAAAAGCTGTCGCAGAGTTACACCACAGCTTGACTACACAGCACTTGACTACACAGCAAGCTTGACTACAAAATTAAATCGCAAATCAAATCGCAATTGCAATTACTGTCAAAAATAAATAAGTAAACTGCAATTGGATATTTTCCCCATATAGCACAGCCCTAGTGGGAACCCTGTATGTAGTCTAATCAGGTTAAATTATTTAAATGTAATCAGTTTAAACTATTAATAGTTTAATTAATGCTATAATCAAATCACTAAGACTGCATTGTACTTATAGAAATATGTAATCTGATGCACAGTACTTTGTTGATTTCACACACACAGCTCATAATAACAGTGTTTTCAGTGTCTCAGAGTGGTTGGCGTCACACAAACTCATACACCAAATCATACACCCGGCGCAATGTGGCGCAAGGCGCGACGCAATCGTTGTTTGCTAGTTTCAACTTGGTGTTTTGCGTCACGCTGTTTAAATAGCAAATGCATTTGCGCTCATATGTGCGCCCATAGGCGCTCTGATTTTTTAAAAAAGGAGGCGTGTTGAGGCGCATTACTGGCGCATTGCTATTTTGAGAAACTATAACAGACTGTTCAATAGACCACAACAAAGCTGGTCTACAGTCCAGCACAGAGCGCGTTAGTAGTGCGCCTCGCTTACACATTGCTTATACAGGCAGAGTGTACAGCAATACACAAATATCTTTACATATGAAAAAGAATTAAAATATTAAGGATATACATATATATAGGATATAATAAGGATCTATATAGGATATAAATATAAAGGATTAAAATAATATAAAACATATTATTTTCTAGCCTACATAAATATAAAAACCACTACCTTTGTTTCTTCTTCATCTCGGGGGGCTTTTTTATGGAGAGAGATTAGACTCAATAATAATTCACGCAAAAGACACGATGTACACATGCGTAGCCAAATTCACGTACGTAAAACATTTATTTTTACTTACAAAAACAATTCACATGCACAAAATAAAAATACATTTTCATAAAATACGTTTCACAAATGCAAAACACCATTTGCAAATATATAAGAGTGTACAAAAAGTTTTGAATGTTTAAAATTCACGAGTTCATCCTGAATGAGAATGTGCGAATCCTCTCTCACGTACAACTCACCCTGAATACGAGTGTGTGCATTTTTGAGACTTTTTGAGACATTTTTTTCAGTTTATTCATGACAATTTGCTTTTGTACAATGTTATTATTATTAGCAGTATTATTTATTATATGCATATTTAAATTTGTTTTATTAAAAATAAGCTCAGATTTGCCCACCTGTCAGGTTTTAGACCAAATGGGGCACAGCATGTGTATTAGGATATAACTCAGTTTTTTGAACACACTTTGTTATTATTGTTCATTTATTTGTTTGCTGGAAATTAGAACTGAATTTAGAGATAGTTTTGAAACAAATATTTGCGCTTAAACGGAATTCAATATTTATAGGCTAATGGATGCCTGTGCGTACAAGAAGTTTCCCTATCCACGAGAGTGAAAGTGAAAGTAAATAATGAGGAGGCTCATCTCTCATTCTCACCTGTAGATGCTCTGTTTAACTGTTTTCTCTCTAGTAAAGGGTTCAGTTTTTCCACTTACAAAGTCCGCCATGTAAATAGCAAATGCGCCATGGCGCGACGCAACTGACTCTAAAAGAGAATGGGAGATGAGACTCTGATTGGTTTATTCTCAAAACACACCTATAACTCATTAAGTGAATAAGCTCAACCCTTTTAGACCATGCGCCGCAGCACAAGGCGGATTTTTCCATCCTTAAAATAGCAAAAGTGGATTCCGACACTCTTTCAAATAAAGCTGTATTCACATCGCAATATATATCGCAGAAATACAAAACATCGCAATGTCAGATTTTTTCATTATCGAGCAGCCCCAATTGTTATTATTCTACAATATGACATTATATTATTAAATGTTTTTCATCTGTAAAATGTTTTAATATTTATTTTTCGTGTTTTTTTTTATGTGGAACAGAAAATAAGATTCTGAAAGCTGTGTTGGTTACAACCGGTTTCAGTTCCCTTTCACTTCCACTGCACTATAAGAAAACAATAATGGAAGTCAATGTTTGGTTACTAACTACTGTATGTTTAGAAACACAAGACTTTTGAGATATGAGTAGCCTATCACTTTAAAACGTATGAACATTTATTTTTTAAAAACTAACTAAAAGCTCTTTTTTGAAATGTATAATCATTTCACATCTGTTCATTATGAGTCTTCATTCACAGAGCGGGAGCAAAACTAAAAACAAAACCACATCAACTCCACTGTGAGTCAGCCAAACATAAAAACAACTCTAAGATCTGAATACTTTTCAGCAGCACTGTATGCATTTTCATCACCCCATCTGCACTGCAAATGTTCTTCCTACACCAACACAAACCCTATGAAAGCATAACACATTCCTGCCATCAGGAGGAGCTGTTTTGAGCGGGTCATGAGCAAATGTTGAATTGGGAGTGTCCATTATGGGCTTTAGTCCAGAGCAGTCGTATGAATATCACACACGCCGTCCACTGATTCACAGTCAAAGAGAAAGAAGCCAAGCCTCGCTGAGCTTCAGGACAACAGAGAGAGAGAGTGTGTGTGTTTGAGTGGGTGTGAAGGGTCAAAACGCCTACTGGAAATGTAGGATTAGTGGTCAAATAGACTCTTCTTCGCTCAACGGCTCTGCTTGGAGTATGTGTCTGCTAATAATGATGCCATTTATGGGGCATCTACTTAATGGTTTAAAAAGCATGTATGTTTATTGTACATCTATTTATTCAGTCATGTTATTTTAAAGCCATTTGACTTATTTACCTGGATCACAAAAGGCTTTTTATTATATTATTATTAATAAGTGCCACACAATTTAACTATTTAAACAAATATTTATTGCAAAATATTACAATTTAAGAACTTATTTTAATTTATTTTAATATATTTTGTAATGTCATACAGAGCTCAACATAACTGAGTACACTCCATTTTAAAAATGAATATCTTTATCCATTTCTCAGTAAATATAGGCAATGTATTTATTAAACAGATTTATTGTTTAATTTAATTTTGTTTAATTTAATTTGATTTATTTAACAGAAATATTTATTAAGATTATATTTTAGTCACCAAACATGCTTAGAAACTGAAAGATAATACAATTAAATTCATGCGGAATATTGCAAAAAAAGTTACAACCTACAAAATTTTATCTAAAATTTGTAATTTTCTTTTTGTTTTTTGCTTCTTGATTTTTCCTCTTTTTTTATATTTACTATTTTTCTACAACATACAAGTTTGGCTGTACTAGTTTTTGGACCGTTATCATAAGTTATTTTGTTACATAAGCTCCAGATTAGGCTTTAGTACTGACTAATGTATTTGCACAAATATAATATTGTATAGCTTCCTGTTAAAATATTAATTAAAAAGATAGATTTGTGAGGGGTGTAAGCTGAGCACTGTATATTCTTCTAATGGTAAAGTTAAAATGACCATTTTTGTTTTTAATTTTTAAATAATAATAATGCATTAATTTAGAGACTGCAGTCATCAAAATCCAACTTTTGTACCAAAACAATATACTAAAAAATGATTAAATATGGCAAATGAAATGCATAATGCCACACAAGGAAAGCAAATAATACAAATGTAATAAAACACTGTTGTATGGTTCAAAGTTAAACAATATTTTTCTATTTTAATAAATATTTTAAAATGTTGTTTATTCTCTGTCTCCAAAATGACCTACATTTTACTTTCACTCTTTTGAAAAATGTTCATGCAACAATATTTTTTAGAAAATACAATGATCAAAATCTGATCAAAACAGCATACATGTGCTATATTATTTGGAACAGATTATGAATGTTCTTTTAAAACTAAATTTTCATCCTTAACAAACAAAGCAATATCATATAATGTAGTAGGGTTGTGCGATTATTCGAAATCGAATCGCAATTTGAAATGTTGCGATTAGTTAATTAGGCTGCAATATAAAATATATATGTATATATATATATAAACAAGAATAACATCTGAGGTGAAGTGCTTCAATACCAGTCCTCTATGCTTCAGAAAATGAACATGCTAGACTTTCTGCGACGGTGTCGTGAGGCATCGCAGACATGGTATTAGTTGTCATAAACTGTGCCACATTACAGATGAAGAAACAATTAAATCTTGTGTCACGATGTACATTTGTCATTTACGACTCCCCACGACACCCTACGTGTCAAGGAAATTGCGCTGAATTTGTGTGATCTGACCGAGGCTTTATAACTAGCCAATTGAGTGAGCACACTTTCGTTCTGCCCAATCAGAATTGTGCAACTGAACTACGCCCACAATAAAAAAAAAAAACAAGCAGGAAAGAGCTGACAAGTGGCATGATGGCATGAATGCTTCAGAAGCATTAATAGACGAATTTATATCAACGAAATTCGGCATTTGTAATATGGGAATATTTTGGTATCAAAGTCACAGACAGCGAACAAAAACAGGTATATTTTAAGAGCTGTCGCAGAATAGTTGCCATAGCTTACAGATTATTGAGCTGAAGCTTAAATTAAATTAAAATCAGCTTAAAAGTTGAATTTAACCATAAATCATATCGCAATACATGTCCAAAAAAAAAAAAAAAACAATTAGATATTTTCCCCAAATCGCACAGCCCTATAATGTAGACATGTAGTATTTTGGAAAGTAGTCTATCTAATATACATATTTTTTATTTAACATATTTTACGTTTTTTCAACATCAGCTTGTGTTCACCTAAATTTAAACCTGTTTCAAGTTAGTAATCTTGCAACTTAATCTTTTAGGTTTTACAAGACTGATGTTTTAAGTCAGTTTAACGCAATGCAAGTTAAAAAAAGCAGTTCAGTTCAGTTCCAGCCTGGTTTATATTTCCCACAGCGCATCCCTTGCGTGTTGCTGTGCATTTATACTTCTGCGTGCTGTTTTTGATGCTCTGCAATAACACTTCCGAAACACTAGCTGGCATTAGGTTTTTATGTTCCTCTGTGTCGAGTTTCTTCGCTGGTGTTTTGAATTTCTGAACGCTACCTTAATGTATAAGTAGCTCAAACTCGCTCAATTTTGAGGCGGGAACAGGAGGATGTGCAACAAGTTTATTCATAAGGTAAACACAAAACAAAACTTTCCATGCAAAGCTATTTCACAGGACTCCACACTTGTAAACACTCGCTCCAACGGGTTCGCTCTTACCCCACCCACACTTGTCAGCCCCACCAAACCAACCAATCACAGAGCTTGCGCTATGCGTCCTTACAACATGTAGTTAAATTTTTTGAGAGGTGCATGTCAGCGTCGGCGACAGCGAGGGCTAGAGCCTGCTTATACTTCTGTGTCTAGTTATCGGCCTGACCCACGTCGCATGCAATAGCCATGCATTTACACTTCTGTGCGCTGTTTGTGTTGCTCTGCAATAACACTTCTGAAACGCTAGCTGGCAGTAGGTGTTTATGTTCCTTTGTGTCGAGCATCTTCAGCTGTGTTTTTTTTCTGAATGCTACCTTAATCTAAAAAGTGGCTCAAACTCACTCATTTTCAGGTGGAAATGAGCAGACGCGCAACAACTTTAATCATAAGGTAAACACAAAACAACAGTTTCCATCTAGACATCATTCACGGGATTCGACACTTGTAAACACTCACTCCATCGGGCTTGCGCAGCTCTCATCTCCGCCAACACTTTTCAGTATTACTAAGCCAACCAATCACAGAGCTTGCGCTACGCGTTGTTTCAACGTGTAGTAAAATTTTTTGAGAGGTACGTGTCAACGTCACCAACGACGAGGGCTATGTTACCACCCGTAGGCTGCGCGGAGCATACGCGAGCGCATGACGCAGAAGTATAAATTAGCCTTAAGCATCCACGCGTAGGCTGCGCGGAGCATACATGCGCTTGCCGCAGAAGTATAAATCAGCCTTGAAGTTTCAGTTTCAGACAAGAATGAAACATAACAAGAATGTATATATATTACATGAAAAAACTATTCTTTAAAAATCTCCACAGAAATAAAACAACAACATGAAGGCGAGTAAACAATTATACAATTTTCATTTTTGTGTGCTGTTCCTTACACAAAACTTGCACAAACACACATTCAATACAACATGACTCGTTGTGCAGTCCACAATAGACCTTAAACTAACTGTCAAACAACCTGCAACAGATCTGCAGCACAGCACATGAAGATAATGCTTATTTACGGGGCTATTTTGTATATTTAGCATTGACAGTTCTAGGAGAAAATCTTTCAAACTGCTTTTCCAAAAATAATCACATCTAATAAAGCATCAATTTAAAAGCATTAATAGGTCCTCAGTGAAGTCAATTTACTACATTTCAGTCTGAAATACAAGAAACCAACAAGGTAATTACTACAAGCCTTTAAATACTGCTTTAGATGCACATGCAGGTCGAAGTCACTTGAGGAAAAAAACAACAAAAGAAAACATGACACTGGATTTTCACTGTAATTCTACCAGGTCATGACTGATTCACACTCAAATAGAAGTAAAACACAAAGAAAGCAAGTACAGATTCAGTTTTTTAAACTATGTCAACTCTTCAAATAAAGCAACAAAAACTAACAAAAGACTCATGCAATATGCCAAAGCTGCTCCGTCACAGACTAGCTATTATCATTAATGGGACAAATCTCATTTAGGATGTGATGCGCCACTTCTATTTGGCATCCTGCCTCATGAAAGAAGGCAATGATGTCATTCACTACCACCTGAAGAGCTGAGAGCAAACGCCTACAATCACAAACAGCGGCATGTGGTCAGGAGGAAAAAAACAAAACATGTTGGTTTCTGCCAGTTCGCTTGCAGAGATCATTATATCAACATGTTTACACTGATATGTAGAGAAAAATCTACACTGATTGTAGAGGAACAGAATAGATTAAGCATTTATAAAACATCTATAAATAGTGGGAGTTTTAGATGTAATAGCAAGGAAGTGGAACTTATCAATGTCATTTTGAGTTGATCATGATTTTCTGCTGGATTATGGCAAGAATGCACCAAAAACAACAACAACAAAAAACAACAACACGTCTTTCGTGCACGACTTAGCGCTTTTTTACTTTTCATTAGAGCTGGGCCATTTGGCCTAAAATCTAAATCATAATTAATTTAACATTTTAACTTGATTACGATTAATGAACGATTATTTTATTTATTTATTTATTTAAAGTTTTTGGCCTCATAGTTCACTGACAAGTTTTGAACAGTAAATATGCTCATATTACAAGTGAGCGATTTTTGAATGAAGGGTGCATGACTTAAATTATTTAAATATTAAATTATTTAAAATAATTATTTAAAATAATTGAAGTAAACAAACACTATCTACCATCTATGACTGTTAATTGAACATCAATACTGAACAACTGAAATTGAAACACACACGGCCTAAAATGCAGCTCTCTGTGCCACCCACCCTTGTCACCGCTACCAAACCGACCAATCACAGAGCTTGTGCTACGTGTTGATGTGACGTGTAGTTACATTTTTTTGAGAGGCGTGCACCGGACTGTTGTGCGCTTGGCAAAAGTATAATGTAAGAATAATATAAGTATAAATCATAATATATAAATAAATAAGCCTTGAGAAAGCAGAGTTACAAGACTCCTCACACGGCAGGGAAAGTAAATGAAAAAATTGACCTGGAAAAATTTGATTGATTATAGGTTCTGAATGAACATTTCTATTACTTTTCGATTAATCAGCCAGCCCTACTTTTCATAGTCTTTTTTTTTTTGTCTAATATAAAGAAAAGATCCAAAATACTATATTAAGTCTTTCTTTTAAATTGCTTTTAAATTTTCAATTCATACTTCAATACATATTTTTATAGATATACGTTTTTTGTGCATTGAGTAGGCCAGGGAAGATAACCATTTTCCTACAGTGTATATATAGATTTTTTTTTTTACTTTTTTTTAGGACAACAGTATCTACAGGAGAAAAGATATCCAAAGATGCCATTTTCAATTGTAAAGAAATCATTGTTTTTTAAACTATTAAAACAGCAGAAGTCAATGATTCATTATTATTTAGCCTGACGTGTTTACTGCTCCAAAATATTTAAAATGTTTCTCAAAATAAAATAGTGTTCAAAGAGGAAAAAAGTTTGAGTTTTTTACCCAGACATTTAAAAAGAATATATTTTAGAGCAGTAATCACATAACTGTGATACCGTGAAATTTTTATCAAAGGTTATCATACCATCAGAACCTTATACCGGCAAATATAGCACTGAGTAACACATCTCCACTTCAGCAGAACTTTCATACTCATAACCTGTTTAATTCATAAATGTATTGTGATTGCTTATATAGAGGGATGTGTGTTCATGTCTGATTGTCGAAATAATTTAGATTTTTTTTCTGGCTTTTTGCAATATTTTTGAAGAATAAAATGAAAAACTCAAAAATTCCTCCTTCCTCTTTAAAAAATAAAAAATTGGTACATATTTAATGAAGACATGCCTTATTTGCATATTTAAGAGAAAATTATTTTCTAGAATTAAATATTCTAGAAAACTTAATACAATTCTATTAAAATATATAGTTTCTAATTTATACAATCAACTGGGGAAGAAATTAGGATTTTTTTGACCTGCTGTGTTTTAAATGTAGCCTTGTGGTTAAAGTTATAGTTCCTTAAAAATGAAATCCCTTGTCATCATTTACTCACCCTTCACTTGTTTCAAAGCTGTCTAAGTTTCTTACTTCTGTTGAACACAAAAAATTATATTTTAAAATATGGTGGAGGTCAATAGCTACCGGTTTCCTACAATTTTATAAATATCTTATTTTGTGTTCATCAGAAAAAAGTTTAAACATGTTTGGACAAGTGAAGGGTGTGTAAATGATGATTCAAATTTAGTTTCTTTGTGAACCATCCCTTTAAACGTTTAGGTTTTAGTTTTGAATCTCATAGCTGCTCTGGTGTGAGGTAAAAAGTGAGGTTATTGAGTTCATGTGTCCTTGAACATCCGCTGTAACCTTAGTGTAACCCTGTAAACTGCAATCCATTTGATGCATATCCAGAAAGACATATCCATTTTTTGCACATGAAAGAATGCTAGAAGAGTTGTGTGCAATATTTAGTGGAAAACTACGAAAGTGAATTTCAAGTACAGATTTTTTTTTTCTCTGATTGAAAAAATAAATGCGTATTATATCATGTTGGATCCTGATTTTTCTTAAAGGATTTTAATTCACTGCTTTTTAAACATTTTTCAACTGATTAATAAAAAAAATCAATAGTATCGTAGTCTCACTTACATCCTATATATGTCTATTTTAATTAATTCTCTTCTTTTGGTTTACTTTTATTTTATTTTACAAAGTTTTAGTAATTTTGTAGTGTGATTTTGTTATATTATTCTTTTATTGTTTATAATGTTTTATTAACTATAATTTTACCTTTAACTTAGTTTATTTTTTAGAGTAAACTACAAAATGTATTTTGTAAATGACTGAAAAAAGCTTAAATCTCATAAAGATCCAGGTTTTCCATGCAAGCTACTGACGGAGGGTTCTTTCTACAAATTGACTAACTAATGAAACAATTTGTTGAAAAAATATGGGGGGGGGGGGGCTAATAGCTTTCAGCAGAATTCTTTAGAATGGTCAACATAAATGGGACTGTGTGTACTATTCTCTTACCAGCAGCTGAAAGCATCAAATTAACCAAAATATTTAATAAACAAACATGCAAAGGACAGAGGATGTTTAACTGTGAATGACAGACATGTCAGTCCTGATAAAAATCTGCTGAGCTTTCCTTGGAGTTCTGCAAGCCACCTTAGATATACATTCATAATAAAGATTACTGTACATTTTATAAGACAAAAATACAGCTACATTGAATCTATGCATACGCATGTGTGTTTTTATTAAATAAATATCATTATAGTGTTGATATCTTATGTTTAATTTACATATTAAGAAACTACCCTAGATAAAGAAAAATTGAGGAAATGCTATAGATAGCATTATTTATTTTGAAGCTATTGTGAATAGTAGTCTATTAAAAACAACAGATACTAAGAGTTCAAAACGACTACAATATTAACAGCAAGAACGCAGAAACATATTCCTGACAAGTAAACAGTGAAAAGGGCTTATCAGACAATAATGGGTGCTAACATCATCACACTTTAAAGGCATAATTGGTTTCTCCCTTCATCTGATCTGCCAGAATCAGTCGCCCAGCCCTCTCAATAGAGGTCAGAGAGGTTTAAAATCACTGAAGGCGGTAAAGCTCAGTCACAGCAACAGAAACAAACACAGCAGTGTCAATCCACACAATTCTTTACACATTTCGACATGCAGTAAACCGCGGACTCAGTCTGACAATGAGAACGAGACTATTTACAAGGCGTCGCGCGCGTGTTAAACAGTCACACTCTTTTAGTCAGTTGAACAACAGTCGTCCTGTAATTCTCACATCCCAGACTCCGCGAATGAACTGTAACGATCGCTGGGCTCGTTAAAGGGTTAAGATTAAACGCGCGTAAATGTATCAGTCAGTGGACTGGAACGCTTGTTCTTTGTTTACATTCGCGGAACAGAATTTAAACGCGTTTCTGGCGCAAATTTCGCTCGCGCTCTGAAAACAAAACAATCAGCGGGGGGGAATTTCAGATCAAACCGACAAATAACAGATCGACTCCCATTATTGGATCGGGTTAAACTCATTTGCTGCGACTACGCGCTGCTGTCAGCGATGCTTCGCAGCACACACACACACACGGCGAATAAATCTGAACTTACTGGTTTTGACCATGATGATGAATACGGTCTGCGATAATGGCTAGATGTCATACAGGTTTAAAAAAAAATGTGCAGAGCGACTCTGAAATCTGCAACGTCTGGCTCATATGCTGCCTATTATTCATCCGGCAGACACCAGAACGGACAAGGACAGTT
>NC_079445.1:28074819-28134819 GCF_903798145.1 Danio aesculapii
GACTTGTATATCTATGTTTTACCGAGAGGTTTCCTCATCATTGCTTGTGGTTTTAACTCGTTGACATCGAAGAGGGATTTCAAAGATTCCTAAGTCCTCGTTTATCACTTTAGAGAGGAAAAAATGTGCACCAACTGTAGGCCTTCCATCCTTCCAAATATTCCTTAACGCTTCACCTTCCATCACCCTCTCTATAAAAATAGGTTTACTCTTCTGCTTGTAAGACGGCGACGCTCAGAGCTTCATCTCTGTGGCCCTCGCCGTCTTCATTTAGTGCATTTAAATGAGGATTAGTATTGCACATTTTAGATTCGTTGCTAAAGGCACTTTCAGGTTGGTTTGGAGCCCTGCTTTCCCCTTGGTTCCCACTGAGCTGGTCTGCATCTTTACCCTCCGCCAAGCCATTTTCTGCCACTGTGGAGCCATCTGAGGGCAGATGTGGTGCGTCGGTTGCCAACTTTGGCTTCTTTCGGTCTTTTATCACTTCATTGGTTGAGGCAGCATATGCAGGCTTGCTCTGTTAAAATTAACGTCACATCATTTTTAGCGTCAACGTCCCATCGGTGGGATAGTTAAGAATAAAAATGATAATGATCTTTGAGAAATAACCCAACGCGCTGCATTTAATAAATAGTTTCCTGATATTTCCAATGACAGTGTAGCAACTCAATGTATTAATGGCATGTAATGTAAAACCTGCTCAAAGTAATAATCAAAGTAAACTACTAATCAACAAGTATTAAATTAAGAGAAACATTTTACAATATAAATTTACCAAAAATACTTTCACATTGTAAACAATAAACATTTGAAACAGAAAAAAACTATTGTTTAACTATCTACAGAACAATAATAACTAGAAATGTACATTTTCTGCAGAAAATCTGAGTGGCGCAACATTAATATTTCTGCTACAGAATATCATAGAAGCATGGGAATTGGTGCTTTTGACTCATGGTAGCAGTGAGTAGCTACATGCTAATTTTAATTACATGCAAATTAAACTTTATGGAAACTTTTTAATGTCATACTAAAAATGTCCTAACTGTGATGCTCACATAATTATCACATTGCTAGCATTAAGTTGGTCATTTTGAAATCATGCTAGCTACATGCAAATTGTTTTGGTATCATAATAGCTACATGCTTATTGTGATAGCATTATGTTAGCAACATGTACCTTTTCCTATCCATAGATCAGAGGGTTTATGCAGGTTTCTCAAAGTCAAATTTAAGACCACGAAGAATGAAATTTCAGACTTGTGTAGTGCTAAACACCAAGGATTTTTTTAATGGCCCAGCAGAAAAAATGTTTTGCTTGCCCCATTAAAAACTAATTCTAATTAGTTATTACTTAGCCACATATTTTAAATAACGGGTCAAAACAAGCAGACCCTAGTTTTATACATACCAATTTTTTTCAAACTAACTTAAAAAAAAACTCTTTCAAAACTTTAATAAACTAAATGTTTCCGCAACAGACTTATAATATTAATTATAAATAAAGTTTCGCTAAAAGTTTTACTGAAATGTATTGTTGGTGATTGGATGCGTGTTGGATCAATTGTGTGGCTTTACATAAACAAAGGAAAATTTAGACCCTTTAAAATGATTTATGACCTACAAGACAATATTTCAGTGAATTTAAGACTTTTTAAGGCCTAAATGAAGACATTAAGACTTTTTAAGCCCCCATGGACATTTTGATTTCATTTTTATCATCTCTTTAGATCAATTTAGTTTGTCTTTTTGTGCAGAATATAACAATTTATTTACATCTTAAAAACAAACATCACTGATTCTTTGACATTTGAATGATAGTGTTTTTCTGTTATTTTAAAATGTTGAAGCAGTGTGATTCACCTGGTATGATCCCTGACTCTTGAACCCTCTACTAAGGTATCTGGTTCCTCGTCCAAAGGTCCGTATAACAGGAGTAGAAATCACACCTCTTGGACGACTGTTCAAAAAAGCAATTAAAAAATAATAATAATTGAAATGTCAAAAAAAGCATACACATGTATAACACTTACAGACTACAGTGTATTAAGTTTTACCAAACAGTAAATATAAAATCATTTTAAGATTCCAAGCATGACATTGCAGGACAATAAATAAAATAAAATGTGATGATTAATATGTAAATGAGGAGCAATAAAGCATAGTTAATTCTTACCCTCTGGTTGGTCCACCAACTGACACCACCTGTATGGGAAATGGGGCTCTTCCTCTGCCACGACGACTACCAGCCCACTGACCCACCACTGTGCCTGCAATCTCAAGCTTACCACCCTGTGATGGAATGGCCTGAAGTCCAACTTGAGAAGAATTAAATGAAGAATGAAACTTTAATAACACTGATGAAACTTCTGTAATCAAACAGGGTTCCTTTTTTCATTTAAAAAAAAGGCTTTCATAAGGATAGACCACTCAAAATTCTCAACCTTTAATCAACATCAAATTATTCAAAGCCCATACCTGTTTTTTCCACTTAAAGTTGGGGTTTTAAACTCAGTTCATGGAAAGCTGCAGCCCTGCACAGTTTAGTTCCAATACACTTACCTGCTTCAATACACTTACCTGCTTCAATACACTTACCTGGAGGTTTAAAACAAGCCTGAAGGAATCAATTTGTTTGATCAGGTGTGTTTAGTTAGGGTTAAGACCGTGCAGAGCTGTGGCCCTCCAGGAACTGAGTTTGACACCTGTGCCTTAATGTTTCTTGAAGTGTTAAGCCACTGTCACACTGCACTTTTCGCCCCATACACTTCCATTCATACGCATGCGAATACAACAAACCGGAAACGCAAACTCGTAAAGCAAGTTTAGCAGATCACTGCATTGCAAATCTCAAGCTTGGTGAACTCTGACCTGCAAAATCGCAACACGTGATTGCGTGAGACCAATAAAAGATCAAAACATGACCTCTCTGTACAGAAATTTTAAATATGGACCAATCGCTCACTTTTTAGGATGTCTAATCAACTTGTTTATTCCCACCCCTTTTTCAGCACCATACGACACAATTTCACATGCTCAAACTCTTGTGTGACCGCAGTATTACTAATCAAAGAGTTGCAGGTCCACATTGACCTCAACATTACAATATATATTTTTTCCAAGTAAAAATATGTTTGGTAACCTTCATATATTCAGTTTACATTCAATTCACATTCTTCAAAATCTTCAGACGAGTTTTCATTTTTAAGCCAAAACCATTTCTCACTTCTACAACCTAGTAATAAACATGACTTAAATGACTTAAAAAAAATTTTTTTTTTGCAACTCCCCTAGAGTTAAACAGCTAAGTTACCATTTGTAAATCCATTTTAGAAGGAGCACTGTTAGCTTAGCTTAGCATAAATCATTGATAAAAATTCAATGGTACATGTGGGCAACGCAGTGGCACAGTAGGTAGTGATGTCGCCTCACAGCAAGAAGGTCGCTGGTTCGAGCCTCGGCTGGGTCAGTTGGCGTTTCTGTGTGGAGTTTGCATGTTCTCCCTGTGTTTCCGTGGGTTTCCTCCGGGTGCTCCGGTTTCCTCCCACAGTCCAAAGACATGTGGTACAGGTGAATTGGGTAGGCTAAATTTTCCATAGTGTATGTATAGTATATGTGTGTATGAGTGTGTATGGGTTTCCCAGTGATGGGTTGCGGCTGGAAGGGCATCCGCTGTGTAAAAAATATGCTGGACAAATTGGCGGCTCATTCCGCTGTGGCGACCCCGGACTAAGCCGAAAAGAAAATGAATAGTACATGTAGACTGAAGACTGATGACGGAAAATGAAAAGTTGCTATTTTCTAGGTCAATATGGCTAGGAACTACACTCTCATTCTGGCGTATTAATCAAGGAACTTTGCTGAAATGCTATGACTGCAACCATGGTACTTCAGCAAAGTTGCCTTGATTATTACGTCAAAATGTATATTATGTATAGTATGGTTCCTAGCTTTATTTTATTTTTTTACATTTTTGAGCCAGATGCTAATGGTCTAATCCAATACAATTATCTATGCTAAGCTAAGCTAGAAGTGCTCGTGCCAGATCCAGAGATTGGCTGAATGGATTCAAAAATTGTAAAAATCAACTGCTGGGGCTGGTTGCACAAGCAGTGCGCAAGTTAAAACGTAGCCTAGTTGTGACTTAAAAGGACACTAAGTTACAACTTACACAATACCAAAAATGTTTGTGTTGCACCACCAGACTTAGTTTAAACGTAATGCTTCGTTTCAACTAAATATTTATGGCAACCTCCCCTCATGTATAACAATAAAAAAATGACTGTAAGATTAGGTTACATTGTGGAGCTCGTAATGATAATGAAGAATGTGCTTCCTCTACTCACAGCCTTATTTTCTTCCCAAATCGCACAGTTTTTCAGTTTGTGAAAGAAGAGTTTAATTATACAGTGCATCCAGAAAGTATTCATAGCGTTTCACTTTTTCGACTTTTTTTTAGATGTTACAGCCTTATTCCAAAATGGATTAAATTCAGTTATTTTCTCATAAATCTACACACAATACCCCATAATGACAATGTGAAAAACAGATTTTTTTAAATTGTTGTAAATTTACTAAAAATAAAAAACCTGAAAAATCACATGTACAGACGTATTCACAGCCTTTGTTGTGAAGCTCTAAATTGAGCTCAGGTAGATTCTGTTTCCACTGATCATTCCTGAGATGTTTCAGCAGCTTAATTGGAGTTCACCTGTGGTAAATTCAGTTGATTAGACATGATTTGAAAAGGCGTGCACCTGTCTATATAAGGTCCCAGGGTTGAAGTGCATGTCAAAGCATAAATCAAGCATGAAGACAAAGGATTTGTCTGTAGACCTACGAGACAGGATTGTCACGGGGCACAAGGCTGGGGAAGGTTACAAAAAAGTTTCTGCTGCTCTGAAAGTTCCAATGAGCACAGTGACCTCCATCATCCATAAGTGGAAGATGTTTGAAACCACCAGGACTCCTCTGGCCGGCCATCTAAGCTGAGTGATCAGGGGAGAAGGGCCTTAGTCAGGGAGGTGATCAATAACCCGATGGTCACTCAGTCTGAGCTCCAGCATTCTTCTATGGAGAGGGGGGAACCTTACAGAAGGACAAGCATCTGTGCAGCAATCCACTAATCAGGCCTGTATGGTAGAGTGGCCAGACAGAAGCCACTCCCTGCCTGCCAAAAGGCATCTGAAGGACTCTCAGACCATAAGAAACAAAATTCTCTGGTCTGATGAGACTAAAATTGAACTCTTTGGAGTGAATGCCAGGCGTTACATTTGGAGAAAGCCTATCACTGCTCATCACCAGGCTAATACCATGGTGGTGGCAGCATCATGCTGTGGGGATGTTTATCAGCAGCAGGAACTGGAAGACTAGTCAGGATAGAGGGAAAGATGAATGCAGCAATGTACATAGACATCCTGAATGAAAACCTGCTTCAGAGTGCTCTTGAACTCAGACTGGGGCGACGGTTCGTCTTCCAGCAGGATAATGACCCAAAGCACACTGCCAAAATATCAATGGAGTGGCTTCACAACAACTCTGTGAATGTCCTTAAGTGGCCCAGCCAGAGCCCAGACCTAAATCCTATTGAACATCTCTGGAGAGATCTGAAAATGGCTGTACATCGTCACTTCCCATCCAACCTGATAGAGCTTTAGAGGTACTGCAAAGAGGAATAGGCAAAATTCCCAAAGACAGGTGTGCCAAACTTGTGGCATCATATTCAAAAAAAGGCTGTAATTTCTGCCAAAGGTGCATCAACAAAGTATTGAGCAAAGGCTGTGAATACTGATGTACACGTGATTTTTCAGGGTTTTTTTTTTTTAATGAATTTGCAACAATTTAAAAAAAAAAATTTTTTCTCATTGTCATTATGGGGTATTGTGTGTAAAATGCTGAGGAAATAAATGAATTTAATCCATTTTGGAATGAGGCTGTTATATGAAAAAATGTGAAAAAAATTAAGCGCTATGAATACTTTCTGGATGCACTGTATATAGACAGGAGTGTTTTGTGTTAATTGTATTCAATTGTATTCTTCCTGCTCTTTTCTCTTTCATATGGAGGATATAAAAAAATCAAGTTTAATGTTTTCATAACTTTGTGTATTCACGGCTCGTGATGCAGGTATGACTGTTATTACTAACTGACTGTAATTTAATGTACTATAAACATGTAATTTGTCAATTTTAAAGCAGTTTGAAGATTTAATAGCTTTTTTTAATTGGATATTACGTCATTCAATACGCATGACTTTTCGGAGAGCTTACGACCTACAAACTACGGTTTGCTAGTAGTCACTAAGCCCCTGGTGAGGACTTTATGTCATAGTTAAGGAAAGAACTTAGGAACAGCTGGTTCAGTACCTTGAACTCTAGGCCAATTTTAAAATGAGTCTTTTCCATAAAAAGTTTTTATAAGAGTTTCTTTAACACTTCTCATACAGCATGATTAGTATCTAAATAATTCACAATTAAATACACAACTACTAATAAAAATCTGTTTGACATGTGAACCAGTCTTACCAGGCATGCCTCTCCCTCTCCCCTGCAGCGGGGGCAGAGGCGGTGGAGGGTAGAAGGTGCTGTTTGGCGGATAGAAAGGCATTGCATGTGGAGGTGGCGGAGGGAAGGCAAGGGGCTGTGGTGGGCGAGAGAAGTTCAGACCCTCCAGAATACTCTGACGCATCTTCTCCACCTTGGCAACTAGCTCAGTCTGGAAACAACAACAGGTCATCCTTAAATTTTAAAAATGTTCCAATAGGTGAATTACTTGTAACGAAATATAGTATATAGACTTTCCCCAAATATTGATTTCTTTACTTCATTACATTTAATTTGATTCATTTAGAATGTCTAAAGCGACTGACAATGGAGGAGGCATTCAGTGATTCATCATGAAGAGGCGATACAAAACAAGAAGTGCTAGTTATACAAAGCAACTGTTAGTGATCAGAGAATATAGTGATAGAGTAAGGAGGTTATTTGAGAGAGAGAGAGAGAGAGAGAGAGAGAGAGAGAGAGAGAGAGAGAGAGAGCGAGAGAGAGAGAGAGACTCTCAAGACTGCTCTCTCACACTTCATAAATGCATAGAAATTTTTTTTTCTTTAATGTAGATATGAAAAAGTGTTTTCTACAGGTGGTTTGTCAAGCCAACTCACCTGTGAGGCACACTCAGTATTATAAATGTTTTGGGGTTGTTGTTTAGTGCGGTGGTGAACTACTATTCTGAAGTCAAAACATTGGTACTGTGTTGTCTAGTGGCCCGTTTTCAGTGAGTGGTACGGTACGGGTCACCTTTATCAGGCTTGCATTTCCACTGCCAATAGAACCAATGAGCTTGGTGTCAGACAGTTTCAGTCGACATCATTCTCGCTTGAGGAAATGTCAAAGTAAAGCTGTACGGGTCACATATAAGGGAAGCACTTCTCACAAAAGATTAAACCAGCTTTACTGAGGTAAAGTTTGATTTATAGTCCAACATTCGTTCATTTTTGAACAGTGACAACCTGTGACACGCTCCCACTCTATCTAACGTTCCTTTGAATATTCAGTCTGAAGTAGCATGTAGGAATGATTCAAAACAACATTAGCACTATTTATCTGACTGTGAACAATGTTGTATTTTTATAGTCATTGGCTGATTATATGATTTCACCTTTTAGAATTAGCAAATAACACTTTTCTGAAATCAGATCGTCATCTATTCGGTGTGCGTTCGCACATTTATGGCTTGAGGCGGCGTGGCTTTGGACGGCAGGGGAGGGATGTAAAACTACAGCTATTATGTTAATGCTAATGTTCTGGAAGATCACCTACTGCACCTTTAAAAGAATTAAAATAAAATAAATAAATAAAGCATTGGTACCCTGTTGTCTAAAAAGTAATATGTCCAACACAATCTCACGCCAATTCGTAACTTTTTGATTTAATGGCTAATTTGCATTACATTAATGGTGGGGTTTGGGAGCACACCTTAAAAATTTTTTTTTTTCATACGAATTAAATCGTATGAACTTGTACAAATTAGCCACTTTTCTTACAATATGTAAAATGGTTGAATTTCCTTCTTAAGATCGGGCTGATGTCTGAAAACATGGTACTTTTTTGTTTTTTTTATGGTGTAAATGACAACATTTTTATTTTAAATTTGGAAGAAATGTCATCAGTAGTTTATAGAATTTAAAAGTGTATACATATAAGTTTACTTATAAAACAGTACGAGTTAACATACTGCTTCCTACATCTAACTTCTTGAGTCAGCCAAGGATGTTTATTTTCCTGCCTCAGGGATCAATAATAAAGCACCAGAAGCTGAAAGTGTACCAAAACTGATTCCAATCCACTCAGAGCACAAAATTTCATCGTTAATCTTTTCTGTGCCTTTCCAAGATCGCCATTAAATCACCCTGTTTATAAATCATGTGCTTCTGGACTACACAATAAAATAATGTTTTTAAAAAAAGTTGTGCTGTGGCAATTATACCTGACCATCGCAGAGGTCAATGAGCGGGGCCTTGTCCCTGTTGGCCCGGTTGAGTTTACTTTGTAGCAGCTTTCCATCAAAATACATCCACGGACAGCAGTGCTCCCAGGGAATGGGCTGCCCGCACACGTCATTGGCAAACAGTGCCATATCCACGCCGCTCATAAAAAGAGCAGCCAGCTGAACGCCGCGTGGATCCAGGTTATCAATCTGGAGGCGACAGATGCAGTGACAGTCAAACAAAGCTCTTAAGGGTAAATAAGCAGCTACATGCTAAACCACCCGGCAGATTACAACCCCTCCCCCACCGGCCAAAGCACAAAGCAAGCATGAACAGACCATAATCTATCCATATTTAAAACCGCTCCAGCCAATTCAGAGAGAGCAACCAGCAATGGCAGAGGCGAAGCAAAAAGCGCGTACAGAACTGACAGACATGGACAGCCACAACACAGCACAGCTAGTGTGGATGGTTCACATGTTTTTAGGAGCTCAGCCCAAAAAAAGAAGCTTGCTAGGCAAGTAAACCATCGACACAAAAAAGACCACATTCCTAGCACTCAAGTTGCTCAAATGCCACGTCTTTTTCACCGGAAAAGCTGACTAACATGCTTTTCACAAAAGCATTAGGGCAAATCAGTCTGGTAAGCGTTCGCACAAATAAGAAGTGTCCAGAAAAATACCTAAAACCACACTTTCCTAACAAGAGGTTTTTACATACCTGATTTTTTGATCAGATTGTTTTTACATAAAGCAAAAAAAGGCCCATTTACACAATTTAAATGTAAAAAAACCCCATAAAAGCCAGTTAACTTCTTTATTCTTAGTATTGATTTACTGAAATAATTTAAAGGGCACCTATTTACCCCTTTTTCAAGATTTAAGATAAGTCTTTTTGTCTCCAGAATGTGTCTGTAAAGTTTTAACTCAAAACACCAATCCGATTATGTATTATTCCTTTAAGAATATTGGGATTTTCTGCCCTGAACACAATGTAGCTGTTTTTGTGGACTGTGCCTTTAATGCTGGTTCTCCTCGCCCACCGTTCCCATGTGCCTGTCAGAATGTGCAATCTCAATCTCCACCTCAGCTGTGTCAGATAAACAGCACAGTGACAGACATGAAGGAAACAGATCTCACGTAACGTTTGTGAGAAATACTACAGTAAGAGCTTTCCCAATGATTATTTGATGTATTTGTTGTGGAGTTAATGAGTCGATGGGAATGATGAGTCATACACAATGTTGCTACAACGTTCACGCACACGTTTAACTCTGCACTGTTTTTGCACGGCAAATGTGACAGGCTACACGTTAATATCCACTGCTGTATAGATATCCGTTATATTAATGTACAAAATAAACCTGATTTAACGTCCACAAACCGGGATTGAAGTGGCCCCCTTTTTTAATTGTACTGACATGCAGCTGTGGTGATAAAGACGGTAAAAATCGCTGTAATTCATTACAAACCTGCACCGTTTTAAACTTGCAAAACTCATTCTTGATCACATTTGATGATGACTGATGATCACAGCGAGCTGAACAGATCTTTTAATCCCAGTTCCTTTGCACACGTCCTGTCTTGTTGATCATGATATGATGCTCGTTTCTACAGAGACATGTTAATAGGCGGCAGTCAATCAATTCGGTGGGCAGGGAAACCGCACTACTACATCACATTGAGGTGTGCCTCAAAAGCGGAGGGATTTTGATCTTATTTTAACATCAGGAAATTTTAAAAAGGACTTATTGTGTTTCTAACACTTCGATATGACTGTGGACACAATATGCCTACACAAAGTTCTGTCCGAACAGCTTCCAAAAGATGATTTGCATCATAGGTGCCCTTTAAACATTTGAAATATAAGATGGACGGTTTAGTGCATATTCAATTTTTATCCAAACAAATTCAAGTATCAAGTGTGTCATCATACTGACCTACAAACAAGCCAGTCGCAGAATTTCGCACCACTTGTTCATAACATTATTCAGACATTTAAACCTATTTAAGAGAACAACTTCATCAACAGAGATGTTTTATGACTATTTTACACTATTTTACATGTCCTTTCAGTGGCACGTGCCTTGATGTGAACGGGCCTTTAAAGTGCATTTTGGGGCATTTTCTGGACATTCCTCATGCAACATTCTCCACATAAATCACCTTCAGGTCCTGCAGCTGGTCAGGCTCATAAAGTTTAGGAGAAAGTGCTTGAGCTAGGAAAGCGTCAAGTTCGTTACGACGCAAAATTCTTACTCCTGGCCATTGTAACATAAACCTGAAGTAAAACACAAAGGAGTGAAATATTACAAATAAACAAGAGCTGACAATTCAGGCCCTTTTCTGTAACGGTTTAATCCATTTCTGATCTGAGGGAGAGCATTTTAACAGAATCTTCACAAGGTCTTCTGAGATTTGGGAAACTGCGTTGATGCTTACCGCAGAACGCAGCACAGCACCATGAGAGGTGTGGGGACGTTGGCAGGGTTCAGCATTGCCGGAGTGTCAGACCTCATGCAGGCCAGGAAAGCCCTCATCCTGCGGTTCTTGTCCTCCACCGCTTTGCCCAGCCAGAGTTTCTTCAGGTTTGGGCAGGTCCACTCCCGGAAGGGTAGAGCTTCCACCAGTTCAGGGGTGTGTGGTGATTTGCCTTTGTAAGCGGCCCATTCTTTTATGATAACTGCTGGATCTACATTGACAGAAGACAAACAGAGCGTTGAGTCTACAGGTTTGGGACTTGGACACATTTGCTTAATCTGTGTTTTGACACATATATATTCTGTATGCCATAAACATTTGTACACTTTCAACCCAAGGTTTGTTCAAATGGGTTGAGATCTGATTGAGTTGTTTTCACAGATCTAACATAGTGATACACACATTTCATTCCAACCATTTCAATTTACAGACAAACATTCAATACTTCTTTTACTAACTTTTTTGAGTTTCTTGGACCGATTACCAATGTTGGGTAAGTTACTTAAAGTAATAGATTACAAGTTACTGATTACTACTGGAAAACTGTCATTTGATTACATTACTAATTACTTCATGATTTCCACTACATTCATTCTTCCATAGCGGGGGGCCACACCAAAACTCATCCCACCATGGCTACATCACAGCTTCTCATTCAAAACATTCAGTCGTTTTTTTTTAATAGCGGATTATAAATCACACCCAAACGTATAAAAGGTAAGTGAATTATAACAGCGCAAACTTTTCTGTAACCGTAGTAATGCTGTGTGTAGTTTGTTTAACCCTTTAAGGTGACATGCTGACTGACTGACTGACAGGTGCGTGATGCTAGCAAACACGACGTAGCTTTCAGTTAAGATTAACACAGTTTCCATAATTATACTTTATTTATAGATAAAGGTCTAAGGCTCTGCATACAATGAGTTTATCTTCCTGGAGTTTTACTTTACTTCACAATGCATTAATGCCGCTCTGTAGGTCTATTGGAGGTATTCATAATATTCCTAGCAATTCTAATAAATGTTGGAGACATACTTGTTACATAAACACACTAAATCGCACTTCAGCAGTGTTTATTTGAGAGCCCACAAGAAAATCTGCACTTGAGCAGCGGATATTTGAGGGCCTGCAAGAAGTTGTGTACGAACAGAGGAAATCGGCACGCAAGCAAAGAGATTTGGATGCTTGTATTACATAAACGTGACTTGAAATACTGCGCTCACGACATTTGTCATTGAAATAACACCATAGGTAGTTGGTAGATCTTAAATCCTAGAGGAAACACTGTACATGTAAAAGTAATCAGATTACTAATTACTTTACTTTGAAGTTACTTTTAAAACATAAAGCATATAAAAATACTAAATAAACTGCAGTTCTTGAAAAACATTACAATGGGTTGATTACAGCAGCTCGACAAATTTATAAGATTTAAAGAGATAGTTTATCCAAAACTTAAAAATTCTCTCATCATTTACGTAATCTTCACTTGTTCCAAATCTGTTTGTCTTTTTTGTTGTTGTTCTTTTGAACACAGAAGACATTTTGAAGAAAACCTGATACCTGTAACCATTGATATTTATAGTAGGAAAAACACATAACCTACTATGTCTGCGGTTGTGGAGACAAACTGTAAACACTCAAATGTTGAATATGTGAAATCTGCTTACGTACCTGCGTATCACTCCCAGCATGCATGCGCAAGCCGCGTGCCTCTATTGGAAATAACGAACTTGTGCGTGCAAAAGACACAATATGTGAACGACCCCATAAGCAGCTATGCTCAATGAAATCAAGGTAATGTATGCATCCACTTAAATCTCTATTTTCTGTTTTACGATATATTGCACCAAAATATATTGCGATAAACAATATTATTGACGTTTTAAGACCTATTTTATGCCACTCATTATATAATACCAGAATGACAATATAATATCAACACAATGCAAGTACACTCTTCCAAAGAGCACATAACATTTTATTCTTAAGAATATTTCATTTAATTATTGTCATTTTAACAATTTAATAATCAGGCATCTGAATCAGAATGTGAAAACGCATTACCTAATTAAATAACAATAAATGTTAAGAAAAAAGTGCAAGGTAACGATAAGGTAACGAAGGCAACGATATCTGCTACCAGATCTATTTTCAGTTGTCAGACACCCACATGAAAATATACTATAGTAATTTATAGTAAATACCAGTGTTTTTTAATTATACTGACACCTCCAATAGAGATAGAGATGTTGCGCAATCAGCTAAAGTGTTGCTAGACTTGGTTTTTATGCATGGCTGATATATATTGCATCACCAAAAATGATTGAGGTCATGTTGATGTGTAGTGCGATAAGTCAATATATTGATTATTTGGACCCCTTTAAAAAGCTTTCCTTTATTAAAAATTATGAGTGTAAATTAACACAATAATATAAATGAGTATTTGAAAACAACCTAACATCCAGATAAATACAACTTCAAAATGTTTATCAGTGGCATTTAAATGATACTGCTTTATTTAAAAATATTCAGACTCATGGTTAAGCAAAAATTGTCTTAAACATTAGACTACTAAACATTATATCCAGCTTAACAAAATTTAGAAGCGAGTGTTTTTAGCTGGCTTTGACAACAGCCAAGAAAATAGTTGTGACAAGATGGAAGCCTCCACATTCTATTGATCAACATCATTGGATCCACTACTCGCCTCCACGGTGCAAGAGAAGACACCATTAGACTTTGGGCACAAACTTTGGAAAAACTTAAAAGTTTAATAATTTGAATCAAGGAGACATCACAAAAAGCAAAACCTTTTGGTTCCAGGCCCCATCATTTTTTATTTTTCATTAAATTGATTATTGTTTTTTAATTAATTAATTTTTTCCTCCTTTATTATTTTAATATGTTTTTTTTCTCTGTATAGTAATTGTTTAAGGTTCCCTGTTTGGGCTTCTAATAACTTTTCTTAACTGTCTTAGACCTCTTTCAGCACAGTTTTGGATATCTTAATCTATTTGTCTATTACTATTCTTTTATTTATTTATTTTTAGGTGGCTTAATTTTACCCTTACGTAACCCTAAATACAGATTTGGTTTATTGTTTTTTTTTTGGTTTGGAAATTTGTTTTATGTGTATGTATGTGTGTGTCTTTGTATATTAATTAATTAATTTATTTGTTTCAGTATGTCTTTGTCATTTATTCCTCAAATTTGCCTTTTTATTGACACTTTGTTGTTGTTTTAAGCATTATTTTTAATATTATTATCTAACAACCTGTATATTGGTTATTACATGTATATCTATGCACACTGCTATATGTTGATAGTCTACAGCATGTTTTTTCTTTGTTCACATAATTCAAAATAAAAGAAAAATTTGATGTAAAAAAAATATTCAGACTTAATGAACAAATATTGTTACTAAAATATCCTCATATTCCTGTTATCATATTCGTTTTCCACCGTCAAGCATAAGCTCATAGTAGGCCTGCCTTGAAAGGCTTTGCTAAAAATAATTGCTTTAAATGGAACAAATGAATGGAATGCTTACCGCTGTTCTATTTTCAAATCTTGTATTCTAATTGCAACGGTGTAAAATAAAGAATGTCAACATGAACAGAGCTAACGTTAGTTTTTGAATGATGCTAATTATTGAAATTAATTTGCCTTGTAACAGCCTAGAATAACAAGCTAATGTCAACACTCTCAAGTGCACTTTCTGAGTAATTAAATCAAGCATCAACAGGACCCTGGAGAGAATTTATCCAGTAAGGGCAGGGTTGGGAATTGAGAACTGACTTTCACATTTAGCCGATTCTAAGTATGACAGGATACTGGAACTCTGGACTATGCGATATTGTCAAACTTGTTAACCTTTCACCATTATCAATTAAAAGAAAATAAGATTTGAACAATAGTAACAGATTATCCAATACATCATGGCTTTGTAAAATCCTGAACAGCCAACATTATGACTTTAAATTATGGCTTTACAATAAGGTGCCATTTAACATTAGATGGCTACATTAGGTAATACAACAGTGAAAACAGTGTAAACGTTTTTATTATTACAGGCCTGTAGCCAGTCTGATGAAAGGGGTGGTTCTTTTTTTCTCAAAAAGTGGACCATTTTGCAATTATTTGCATCATATTCTATTTAATTATGAGGTTTAAATACAGCATTTTCATAGCATTTTAAGCACTTTGTTGTTTAAATAGCTTGTCGGGTGGTCATCAGAGCCAAACTTTTCCTTAAAGATTTTGATGGAAAAAACATACCTAAAAAACTAATTTATTACATGATTTATCACTAAGAAAAAACAATTATTAAAAACTGTTTAAGTAAACTGTCTAGTTTATTAAGCAAATAACAATCTGGGAGCACATTCAACTTTCCTCAGTTAGAATTTGGCCATTTGAATTAAAAAATAAACAAACAATAATAATAATGATGTAGAGCTTCACAATTTTTTCTATATTTTTCTCTTGTAAAAAAAAAGTAACATTAAAAATGTATGGATAACAATAACCTGATTAGTATTAAAATTAACTTTAATATGGCCAGCTTTTGGTGCTTCACACCTTCTTATTGATCTTTTTTGTTTCATGAATAAGGTCCAAGATTTAGAGTAAAGTTACTTGTAAAATGTTTCTCTTTTACCAAACATACAGTAGGTCAGTAGTAAAAGATGACTTAACTTTCATCGGATTATATGTTTTCTTGCACAGATGTTGGACTCATGAAAAATAATTTGGTTATTTTCACAATTAATAATGGAAATGCAGTCAAAACAGGACAAATGAGCTCATGTATGGGACAAATTCTTGACCTTTGTCAGTGGAGAGTGGGTCTTTGAAACGATGAGGCTAATGATACCCAAAGATGAGGCTGTGAAAAGTCAGTGGTTAAAGTTTTTTGCAAAAATACCTCAGCATTATAGCCCCAGCCTTGTGCTGTATTCCTGTCATTTTTCTGACGAGTGCTTCAGCAATCTACACACTTACAACGGGAGATTCATCGGCCGTTTATTAAAGGAAGGATGAGAAAAGACCATTGATGTATGGGACTTTGTCAGAGCTTGACAGGAACTTTACAGTGCACAGTTCAGGAACCCTGTTTACCCCCGTTTTCTCTAGCTTGCAAATGATGTATTTAAATGTGTTTTGTTACTTGTAACCGCTTCACGTGGCTTGTATTATAGTTGATTAACTCTTTATATTCTCATATTGCATCAAAACCCATGTTGAAAACTCGACACATGCTGCTTTAAACGCGTTTGTGACCTCGCAATTCACTGCCGTTTGTCGTTGGTATGGTCACCATCAGCTGTTCCTACACACGTGCAGCGGTCAAGTTTCAAAAAAGTTCAGCTTAATACTGAATGTGTGTCACTGTTTTTACTTATGGTTAAGAATAGAGCAATATGCTGGTGTTCGGACCAATCAGCACAGATTAGCATCGCACTAAGGAGGGGTTTGGGAAGAAATGAATCGCTGAAAGAATCATATGGGAGTCGTTTGAATAATTAGGTAAAAATAAATGCATATTATGAGACAATGAAAGTGTTTTTTGACATTACATGCATATCAGCCTATTGTTGGAGACCGCTAAAACCAAAATATGACCTTTTTAAAGCATAATAGGGGCTCTTTAAAATTTGAATGTACTATTTCTGCATTCAGATAAATATTTAAACACTAAAAAACATCTTCTTTCCCAATAATTTGTGAGTAGATGAATGGAAAAAAATTATAAATCAGCCCAAAATGAGTTAAATGGTCTGCTGGGTGGCTTTACTCACATTCAGGGAGGCGATTTCTCCTCATGGCCAGTCTCTCTGCCCTCTTTTTGGCCTCGGCCAGGCTGAAGAGCACCCCGTAAACATACTGACGGATAGGCCGGTAAAGCTGCACCGCAGAGGGCAGGTCTTTGTTAGCTTCATCCTCAATTGTGATCGATAATTTGATCTCACCCTGCAAAAAAACAACCACCATAAAACCTAGTGAACAAAAACAGTATAAACAAGTGCAACTTTACGATCTAACTAATAAACACTGACCTTGGTAAGAACGTGGTAGATGTATGGATACATGAGGCCCTTTCTATGTCTGTGCTCAGCGACCCGCAGCACCTCTGGCGCCACCACTGGTAAAGGAGGAGTGGTGATGTCCATGTGGTTTCTTGTTGGCATTGAAAGCAGGGATGGAATCTGGACGTTGACCCCGATGTGACCTTTGCCCTCCAGGCCTTGGTTCACGGGAGAGGTCGCAGAAGGATCAGACTGGAAGAAACAAACAAAGCATTCAATAAATTATATAGTGTAGCATAATTGTATTGAGATGATATTTATAGGTTGTTAACCCAAAACTGGAAATTCTGACATAATTTACTCCTACTATACTTGTTCCAAACTGGTTTGAGTTTCTTTATTCTGTTGAACATAAAAGAAGATATTTTGAAGAATGTTGGAAACCTGCAGTCAGTGACTTTGGTGGTATTTTTCCCCAACTGTGGATACCAATAATTACAGGTCATATCTTCATTCATTCATTCATTCATTCATTTCATATCCAGCATATGTTTTATGCAGCGGATGCCCTTCTGGGAAACACCCATACACTTTGACATTCACACACATACACTACGGCCATCCGGAGGAAACCCACGCAAACAATGGGAGAATATGCAAACTCCACACAGAAATGCCAACTGGCCCAGCCGGGGCTCGAACCAGCGACCTTCTTGCTGTGATGCGATTGTGCTACCCAATGCGCCACCGTGGCACCATCTTCTTTAGTGTTTAACAAAAAAAAGAAACTCTTGACTGGAACTACTCGGTGAGCAAATTCTAACAGAATTCTAATTTTTGGTTAACTTTCAGATAAAAAATGGTTTTATTGAAAAATAAGTGATGTTTATTCAACTTTTCTTCGATTCTCAAAATGCAAAAGTAGCATGCAAATTTAAATGCATTATGAGGGTTAAAAAAAGCACAAAATCTTTTAACAAATAGCAAAAAACAAATAAATAAATAGACATACTTTATTTTGGTCCCCATGGTCTCCTTCTGGGATGTTGTCCATCTGGTTCTTCTGTTTGTCCCATCGCTTATGGTCACTTACATGGCTACATTTGAGAATAACGAATGCATTTATATTAAAACTGTCAGATTTGTTGATTCACATTTTCATGCTATTCCCATTATTCAATATTAAAGTGCTATGCTATTCATTAACACATTTAAAAATGTTAAATGTTTGAATGTGTGGGAGGAAATAGGAAGTGAGCATACACATTCACCAGCCACTTTATTAGGTACACCTTACTAGTACTAGACTGGACCCTGTTTTGCCTTCAGAACTGCCTTAATCTTTTCTGGCATAGATTCAACAAGGTACTGGAAATATTCCTCAGAGATTTTGGTCCATATTGACATGATAGCATCATGCAGTTGCTGCAGATTTGTCGGCTGCACATCCATGATGCAAATCCATCACATCCCAAAGGTGCCCTATTGGATTTAGATCCGATGACAATGGAGGAAATTGGAGTACAGTGAACTCATTGTCATGTTCAAGAAACCAGTCTGAGAAGATTCGCGCTTTATGACATGGTGCTTTATGCTACTGGAAGTAGCCATCAGAAGATGGGTACACTGTGGTCATAAAAGGATGGACATGGTCAGCAACAATACTCAGGAAGGCTGTGGTGTTGACATGATGCTCAAATGGTACTAATGGCCCCAAAGTGTGCCAAGAAAACATGCCCCACACCATTACACCACAACCAACAGCCTGAACAGCTGATACAAGGCAGGATTGATCCATGCTTTCATGTTGCTAACACCAAATTCTGAAACTACCATCCAAATGTCACAGCAGAAATCGAGACTTCTCAGGCAATGTTTTTTCAATCTTCTATTGTCCCATTTTAGTGAGCCTGTGCGAATTCTAGCCTCAGTTTCCTGTTCTTAGCTGACAGAACTGGTCAAGGTTCGATGTGTTGTATGTTCAGAAATGCTCTTTTGCAAACCTCAGTTTTAACGAGTGGTTATTTGAGTTACTGCCTTTCTATCAGCTCGAACCAGTCTGGCCATTCTCCTGTGACCTCTGGCATCAACAAGGCATTTGCACCCACAGTAAGGCCGCTCATAGGATATTTTCTCTTTTTGGACCATTGTCTGTAAACGCTAGACATGCTCGGTTTGAACTGCAGCAGATCTTGATCATGTCTACATGCCTAAATGCATCGAGTTGCTGCCATGAGATTGGCTGATTAGAAATGTGCGTTAATGAGCAGTTGGACAGGTGTACCTAATAAATTGGTCGATTAGTGTATTTGTTCCTTTTAGGAGTAAAATAATCGACCCATTAATAAAAATAAAAAAAACATCCCACATGAAAACACTATAACACATTCTGGCAAATTAGTGGCCAATTCATATGACTTCATCAATATGAAAAAAAACACACTATTTCTTTTTAAATAAGTAAACAAAGCAAAATTAATGTATTTAAAAGTCTTATTGAAGTTTCTTATGATGACCAAGGATTTGTATTAATCAGATTTGCAACCTTAAACAAATATTTAAAATTTTAAATAGCAATTTCTCGTTGAGATTCAGTTTCAGTATCATTGCCCCAGTCTTTAGTGTCACATGATGCTTTAGAAATCATACTACAATGTTCAATTACTGCTGTTGAAAACAACTGTCATATTATCATCAACGCTGAAAGCTTAAAAATCTACTATTAAAATTAAGAGATCATCATTTTAACAAGACAAATGAATCTATATTCCTACTCACTCGCTTTCCTTTTTTCCAAGAGTAATGACAACACTGTCTATGCATACTAAGAGGTGTTAAGCAGCCTAGTATAAATATATTCATGGCCTAGAATAAGATGCGTCCATACAGTAAAAAAACAACAGTTGTAGCATCAAAACAACAATGCAACAAAAAAAAACTATTTGTATTACCCACAAATCACAAATCTGAATTTACATAATTAGAAAAAATACTTTAATTGACAGCAAATCTTGCATACACTGAGCTGTTTTACTCACTTGGCAGTGGAGCCGGTGTTTTCCTCGTTCTCTGAGGATGAGGATGTGGACGAGGTGGTGCAGGAGGCCGGGTCTGTGTGATTGGAGGTGGCGCTGTGATTGGGGTTGATGGGGGACAGTCTTTCGTAGAGTGGCGTGTGCTGCTTCCCGTCATTAGGAATGTTGCTGTAGCTGTTCTGTTCTAAGAGCCCTTTACTAGACTGCTCCGGCTCATGGACAGACCCCGCCAGTGGAGGGCCGGAGAAGCCATGCTGGACCTTGGAGAATGAAATGAAAACATGCACTGGTCACTCTGATGTGTGTGGGAAAGTCATTCAGGACGGGTCATAATAGTGAAATGGTGCTCACCCCAGGTTTGCCTGGAATGTTAAGCATCTGAGTTGCTGCTGGCATTCCCATTTGATTTGGTCTGACTGTGGGCAAACAAATGTAAAATAAAAGAAAGAAAGAAAGTCTGATTCAATGATTTGGAGAGGAAAAAAAAATGTGGACAGAAAAACAGCCATTCCCTGAGAAGAGACAACATTGTTTTGTATGGTTAAAAAAAAGGAACGAGGCCTAACGGTGATTCTTGTTGAACCGCATGTCCACCCACTGTGGAAACTGACCTTGATGCATTGAGAATGTGTGTGTGGGCACAGAGATAGAGTAGAGATGTGTATGAAACACGGCTTTTTGTGGTCATTCTACGCAAGACAGTTTCCATCACAGAATGATTAAAAAAAGGTTAAAGGAACACTATACTTTCTGGAAATGGGCTCATTTTTCAGTAAGGCAAGGCAAGTTTATTTATATAGCACATTTCATACATAATGGTAACTCAAAGTGCTTTATTTAAACAAGATCAAATAAAAACAACAAAACATTCAAATGAGTTAAAACAGGTTTTAAAGGATTGAAAAAGAAAAGAAAGACATCATAGTGCGATATGTCGGACATAGCACAGGGCTCATTCAGTATAGGCACAGCTAAACAGATGTGTTCCAAGTATTTTATTGAATGTGCCTAATGTTGGAGTACATCTGATCATTTCTAAAAGCTAATTCCAGCAGCGGGGGGCGCAGTAGCTGAAGGTGGATTCACACTGCTTTGACTGAACTCTTGGAATTTCTAATTTAGACCCAATCCCAATTCTATTTTTGTATCCCTACCCCTTGGCCCTTGAACAGAGTGTGAAGAGGAAGGACTTCAATTTACCCCTAAGATATGGGACACCACTACAGCACCTCCACACGTCATTTTATGTCATCTCAATCACTTGCTTCATATGAGATCAAAGGATAATGTTGTGCTATTTTTGGGTGTTTATCTTCAGGAAATCATTGAAGGCATATATCATGTTATCATAAGGATATAATGCGGCAATAAGATCGTAACTGGACTGTGTATTTACACCCTGGTCATTTTCATCTATGTAAACACACGAAAGACAACATTAACATTATAGCAGACACTTTGAAAAGCTCATTCCCAGCCACTAGACTTTTCTGACAGGGTATACGAGTGTCATCCAGTAAAAGTATGTTGTGGAACTGCAATAAAGATGTTAATATTATGAATTATAGATAGACAAATTTAGTTTTTTTTTTTTTTTTAAAGCATGACGGTAAAACATGAACACGGTTATGAATGTATTAAAACATATGCTTGTTTGTTCATAATTCATAATAATGACCAAAAAAAACACTAATTTGTGCATCTCCTGACTTCCGTGAGCCGCCATATTGCTGTTAAAGATGGCGTATTCTGGGAAATTTTCTTACCCCTTGGATTCGAGTGCGGCCCTGAAAAATCTCAGTTTTAAGGGTTATCTAGCCCTTCTCCTTAGCTCTAGGCCTTCAAGTTAAAGAGAATTTGGACAAGGTAAGGGGAAGGGCTAAGGGGTAGAATTGGGAGTGGGCCTTACCTGTTCCTGATGATCTAAGTGATCTGTTAGGTTTGTATTCAGTGAGCATATCTGTAATGTATTGTGATACTTTAATTGTACTTTATTGTAATAGTAATACTTTAAAATCTATTCTGAATGTAAGTGGGAGCCAGTGTAAAGACCTGAGGTAAACAGTTGAGTTTTACCATCTCTTAATCCATTCAGCCAGTCTGCTGGGAGCACTTTTATTTTAGCTTAACATAAATCATTGAATTGGATTATAATAATGATATTATAATATTTATGACCACAGTGTACCCATCTTCTGATTATAATATAAAATACAATTTACTGGACACTCAAAGCGCTTTACACATTTTTTAGGGAATCTCCTCATCCAACACCAGTGTGTAGCATCTACCTGGATGATGCGACGGCACCCATATTGCGCCATTAGCATCAAACTCAAAAACATTTAAAAAAAAGAGTTTCGATAATTTTCCTATTTAAAGCTGGACTCTTTTATAGTTACATCATGTACTAAGACTGATGGGCTGATGGCTATTTTCTAGGTCAATATGGCTAGGAACTATACTCTCACCCCCACAAAATAATCAAAGAACTTTGCTGCCATACCATGGCTGCAGCAAATACCTAGTCATATAGATGCAATGATTTTTGATAAGCTAAAAGTGTTCCTGCCGGACAAGGAGATCGGCTGAGTGAATTTAAAATTGCTAAAAATGTAACTGTTTAACTCTAGGAGACTTGAAAATGAGCCCTTTGAAGTGCGGTGTTCCTTCAAAAACGTAATCATGACTTTATACAACACTTCTGAATATTTTTCAGACAACTCTAATGCTGAGTTCAGACTGCAGGATTTTCAAAGTAGTCGTGTCACAGATGTTTTCACACTGCATGACTACGTGGGGTAGCATTCTGTCTGTTTACACAGTCCAAATAGACAAAAAAAAAATAAGCGACTGAAAATGATTCTTTTAACTTCTCCCTCAACCTTCCGCTGGCCTGCAGAAACCCATACTAGTGGATGCTGCTCTCTCATTGGCTGTAGGTGATCGCCGATGTTATTTTTAATCAGAACATATTTCTCACGACATGATTTTGAATCACCAACAGCTCCAGATATTTAGCATGTCAAATATCTCACGGGTGTCAGCGAATCATTGACGATTCTCTCAGATCGGGTCTTTGATAGTTCACACTGTATGATTGTTACTCACATGAACAAGCACCGATTTGCCTGTGATTTCAGGTGTTTGTCAGCGATTTCTCAAAACTTGTTGGCGAGACCAAAAATCAGGGCTAAAATCATGCAGTCTGAACTCGGCATAAGTTTAAAGTTTTTTTTTTTTTAAAACAAACTCACAATTATAATTCTCCAAGAAAACCCCTCTAATTTGTTAAACAACTGTCACTAATTGGAAGATGTGATATCCAATTCTCCTCTTAGCTTATAATTATTTAGTTGACACCATCTCAGTGAACCTGTTAAAAAGTTTTCAGGCGAGCACAGGGGAGTTTTTCCAGACTATAGCAGTTCTCTGTGCAAGAGTCCTTTCTAAAGAAGCTTATTTGTATGCACAAAGCACAGCGGCCATTACAAGTGCACACAGGGTCCTAGGCAAGTGGGAAAAATTTCTCACATTACCGTGAGGACAGAGAGAGAGAGAGAGAGAGAGAGAGAGAGAGACAGAGCATGTCTCTAAAAGTTGGCCTCAAACACAGACAGAAGAACACACGCAGACATGAGCTGCTCCAAGAATTTAACAAGCACAAACTAACAGGAACAGACGTTGTCCCGCGAGAGAAGGGAAATCAAACATATTGACAATCTCACCTAAATAGGCGGGGAAGTGAGGAGGCTTGCTGGCGGTGCTGTAATAATCCACTGCTTTCTTGAAACGCAAAACTTTGTCATCAGTTCTGGACTAGAAAGGAAAGATGCAGAATTAGAAGATATCCATAATTCTTGTTTCTTTAAGGCATCGCTCATCCATGTTGTTCTAAACCTGTACCAATTCATTTATTCTGTGGTATACAAAAACATATTGGCCAATTGTCCCCAGTGACACTCACAAAAATAATGGACAAAAAAATAATTAAACCATTTCAAAAATGTCTTCTAGGTTCCATAGAAGAAAACATCATGACAATAGAGAGGAAAATTACATTTAAAGCTTTATGATAACTGCAAACAAAAAATGTTAGGTTTGCTGTGATTATAGAGCTTCACAATTGTCCCCAGAATTATATAATCAAACAACTGTTATATTTTTCACTTGTGGAGAATCCCTCAGTGATTTAGTCATTGGTGAAGTCAGTATAGAACTTAGTGTCTGCTTCTATACTTGGTGTCCGTTTCTTTTGCTTAGAGTAATATTTGCTGTATATATTTACTCATTTCTGCTACATATTAGGCATGGGACGATAACCATTTTCAAGGTACACCGCGGTTTGGAAAAGTCAAGGTTTTAAAAGTGCCAAAATTTTCGGTAATACCGTTTGTTTTCAATATCAATTAACTTACAAAGAAAGGATGCATGGAAATAGAACATGATGACATAATTTCTCCAGTGGTGGATCAGCTCACCTGTGAGTGCTTAAATATGTCTTTAGCGATAGCCTCCAGATCATGGACATCTTGTAAGTTTCGGACATAATCTGCGACTGCTCTGATGACGACATCACATGGAGGAAGAACGAGCTGATGGGCACGAACCTGTTCCAGAGAAGACAACCCATCACACCCCCAGCAAAAGCTCCTTCTGCTTCAAATGTGATGGGCATCATAGGAGTACATATCTGACTGGGTACAATCTGATGCATTGACAAACATGACTGACAATGGATGACTAAAATATAAACCCAGAGGTCTACATTCTAAAAGAGAAATATGGAATTCCAAAATATAAACACAGAATTCCAAACTAGCAACTCAGAATCCCAATTTATCAACTCAGAAATCCTAAGATTCCAAAATATCAACTCAGAATCCCAAAATATCAACTCAGAATTTCAAAATTCTAAACTATTAACTCAGAATTCCAAAATACCAACTCAGAATTCCAACATAACAACTCAGAATCCCATAATTCCTTAATATCAACTCAGAATTCCAAAACAGCAACTCAGAATTCCAAAATATCAACTCAGAATGCCAAAAAGTCAATTCAGAATTCCAAAACATCAACTTAGAATCCCAAAATTCCAAAATATCAACTCAGAATCACAAAATATCAACTCAGAATCACAAAATTAAAAAATAACGTTTCAGAATTCCAAAATTTTTCAACTCAGAATCCCAGAATTCCAAAATGCCAACTCAGAATTCAAAAATACCAACTTAGAATTCCAAAATACCAACTCTTGAAAATTATCAATTATAATCAAAATTCTAAAACTTAAACCCAGAATGCTGTGCCCATTACCCCTACACCCCCCAAAACCTCATTATGTGATGTCTTAAAATCGTAGACATACATACATACATACATACAAACGTAAAAGTGTATATATGACTGACTGAGTACATCCTTCCACGATTTACAATTATAATTGGCTCCTAACATCATAAAGTGCTAAAAAAGGCATATATTAACAACATAATTGCTAGCTATAGACACACAAACATAGAGATGCAAGTTAAAAATGATCATGTAAAAGTGACAAAGCACAAACAGATCTGCAAGTCAGTGGTTAAAACGAGCACAACCCACTGAAGCTATAGTGAATCAATGAAGCCATCTGTCGAACAACAACACTAAGAGAAGACGACAGAAGTTCACCTCTTTCGTCTACAGTCACAATGCTTGATTGATCTGCCTAATACTCAATGAGTTTATTTAAACTAAAGGCTACATGTCAAGGACGAAGCTGAAGTCATTTTGCAGATCCTGGTAAGTTCGATGAAGAAAACCTTGAAGAAACGAATCCCACAAGAAAGTATATACTTATGTTATCTGACGTATTTGTGATATTCTACAATGGAGCCAGATTGAATACTTGTTTGCTAAAATGTTTATACAAGCAGCAGAAAGATATGCAAAGAATAATGAAGAAAAATGAATAAAATAGTCAACGTTACCTTCAAGGATGCTAAAGGGTGCTCAGGACCAAGTAAACTCCAGTGAAAGGCAGCCAAGTCTTCATCAGGCAGTATGTGATTACCTACCAAAACAGCATTTAGTTATACAGGGTTCCCAGTCTAAGCCAAATACCAAATTCCCTGATTGTTTCTCTGACTTTCATAAACTATAAAGCTGAATTTCCTAGACATATAACCAATGAAAAAACAGGCTGCTGTTGTGCTTTGCATAATTTTAAAATAGTTTTAGCTTGGATATCATTGTGTAGGACTTTACTAGCCTCTATGAGAACAACAATGGATAATTTACCTCAGATTTTGAAAAGAACCTGAGGTACTTATTGTTTGTGTTGCTTGGAAATGCTCACCCTTATTGATAGCTCGATAGTAGTTTTACAAATTTTACATTTACTTTTTTTTCTGTCATGAACTTTTTAACACCCATCAAAGCTATGGTGGCCGAGAGAGCTGAACTCGCTGCAATTTAAGAAAGCACATGCAATTGCAAAAAACACCAGCAAATTAAGAAAGGATCTTAATCGATTTGACAGCATACATGTTGCAAATTCTCACAACGCAAGCAAATTCAGAGTATGTCATGCATTCTCACAGCACATGCAAATAGCACGTAACATAAGAGAAATGTTTCAGGGGGACTCAAAAATGTGATGGACCTGTCTGTGATATGTTTATTGTGCCGTGACTATTTCTCAAGCCCCGTTTACACTAATAAGTTTTGCTATGGTTATGGTTTTCAAGCGCCGAAAATGGAGCATTTTGAAAACACTGAAGAGGCCGTTTTGGTTTTAAAATGCTGCAGCTCCATGTCAGTGTGGATAGGGGAAAACAGTAGACATCTGAAAACTGAGGCATGGCTGCAGACATTCGTCTATGTAATTGAGGCTTTTTCCTCAATATTAAGCGCACAAAGTTCAGTCCTGCATCCTTTCTTTGTAAGTTCAGTGATATTGAAAACTTCCAAGGACACGCAAGGTAAATTTTCAAAGGGAATAGGGCACCTTATAACATCATTCACATCACACTGGCTACGTTGTTTCACTAAAACATGATACAAGGAACTGCCTATTTTCATTTTGATTTTAAAGGCTTAACAGACACCAAAAATGTTGTGGCCTCATGTAGCTACATATTTATATGACCATCATCTTCACTGTATGCATATTTATAACAAAATGGAGCCTAAAACATAACTGCCTTTCATTTTCATTGAAAAACATGAAACATAGACTTCCTTTTGTTGAATATCAGTTTTAATAATCAATAATGGGCATTATAAAAAGTATAACGCACAATAAGTTTCTACAATATAGGAAATATAGGCAAGCAATCAGTCATTGTGCAGAATCAGTGTAGGTGGTCCCATAAATTAATAAATTAACTTTTCTTTGCGCTCATCCAAAACACGTTACCTGAGACCAAGTAATAGATTTTAAAGACTAGATAAAGACAAGATGAATTAAATATCACGTTTAACAACTATAGTGAGATTAGATCCAGCGGTAGAGCCTTGATGAACTGTCCGATGTGCGCTGCTCTCACCTGGGGGGATGTGCTCATAGCATTCGCTGGCTGCCTGGGGCTCAGACCTCCGCATACGCTGAAACGCATGCCAGAGTGTGTGTGTGTGGTCACGTGATGTGCATTTTCAGCAATGTAGTGTGGACTGAGATCTTTTCAGAAACACTAGGTGAAACCACAGTGTGGACGTGGATCATTTCATTGTAAAACGCCATTTTAAAACGAAAACGTATTAGTATAAACGTGGGCCTCAGTAAAGGTGTAGGTGATCTTTGAAAAGTGAGTATTTGTTTATTTTAACATCCTGATTACACGATTCCCTTATTAGCCTCAATAACCATAACTTAAATAGCCATGTCCGTGACGTTTTTGGGTCCCTTTAAAACATTTCTGTTGTGTTCTGTGCTATTTGCATGTGTTCAGAGAAAATGTAGGACATATTCTTAATTTGTTTGCATTGTGAGAAAACGCAGCGTGTATAAAAATGTATATTATCTTGACATGTTAGTCTTGGTAAAAGGTACAGTCTGGTGATTGCATATGGCTTAAGTGGCTGCTGACAGTTGATGAGGGAGAGGAATAAAATGAAGCTGAAAAAAAGCCTAACCTTAACCATTTTGCCATTAAAATATGGTATAGAAAATATTTATGGTATAGAATTTTTTTAAAACTAGAAACTAAAACTCAAGAGACAAAAAAAAAAAATAATAATAATAATAATAATAATATTATATATATATATATATATATATATATATATATATATATATATATATATATATATATATATACACACAGTTATGCGGTGGCACAGTGGTGCACCACTTTCTTGACTTCACACAGAAACAGCAATGATTGCGGCATAGTATCACTATAGGCATAGAGACACTATTGGTTAAATGCCAACAAAGTAGAACACAGAAGCAGCTTGAAGTAGAAAGCACAAGTATGTCTGCAATCTGGAGGTATAAAGTTGATGACGACAACATTGCAATTGCAAGACATAGAAATGTCTTGTGTCTTTGAGCTGGATAACTATATGTATACATTAGCAGAATAACCACACAGCGGAATACTGAACTGTTTTCAACTTTGAAACAAAGCTAACGGACAAAAAAAAACGCATCTTAGCTAAATAATTGATGGACGAAAATTCAGTGCATCCCTGTAAAAGATTTTCTAGAAGATGTTCAAAACGAAACACAAAAGCTTTACTTAATTTGATCCATGAGAATTTCTTATACTTCTTTAAACATTTGATGAATTAAATGCACAGACAAATCATTGACAATAAGAATAAGCTAAGAGGCTCAGTGTAAATCCCAAACACACCTACCTAAAAGTGAAGCAAAAATGACGAAACGATTTGGATTGAGATTAAGCTGCTTGGCAACTTCGTGCATCAGGTATTGGCTGGTAGTGAGGCTTTTGCCGTTGCGGCTGAGTTTGAGGGCATGGGCACTGAAGTAGTATGGGATGTTGCACAGGGCGTAATCCGAATCATAGGCAACCAGGCCATGGAAGCCATTCTCTCGAAATAAGGCAATCACTTCCTGGTGATGATCCTCGATGGTCTGGACAACCTGAGTGAAGAAGCACATTACAGGAGGGCTAATTAGCAGAACAAAAACTCATTCGCATTGACGAGACTGAAAATGCTGCAGGGATTCACAGATTTCCATTACAGGGTGTGTGGCACATTTAGTCTAGGAAATGCTACATCTTATTGTGCTGGATAATGGCTTCCTTGTCAAACGCTTTAATCGATTAAACAGCATTATTTGAAAGAATCAATGAGGAGATGATTCTTGGCTGTGATGTGAATTTTAAAACTAGAACTTTTGCAACAGGGTTTTAGCTGGACAACAAGTCTCTAGGGCTGCACAATATATCGTTTCAGCAATGTGATCATTCGCAATAGTCACATCGCAAGCATATGCAATGTGGAGTCTGGATTATAATTGATCATTTCGCATATGACTGTGTGATTGTTTTTAAAGCATTTAGGCCTAGGAAAGGGTCTCGTTTGTGTATACCTGAATACAGTCTGACTTCTCGGAAAACAATAAAAAACGCTGTTTATTTCATTTGTATCTTTTTCATTATTGAATTTATTTATGCTTGTGGATTGTTTCTTAAATTTCATGCATATGCACTGAACTCTCCTACAGAATCATCCCATTCAATATAAAATTATAAATTATTTCCAAATAGTTATATAATAAATCTAGTGTAATTGTAATCCTATCACAACATATATCGCAGAATAAAAAATATCGCAATGTTAGACTTTTTCAATATTGTGCAGCCCTACTCATTTCAAATCTATGATTTTGGCTTTCTTCATCACTTCTCAGTGAACTACGGCTGTGTGTAGTAAATGCTGCATGTGAAAATACCACATTTATTTACATGTTTTTACTCCCAACTCAAATCATAACTTCAGTCCAGTCTGTGAAATGACTCCATAGTCGTGTTATTATTATTAGTCATGCTGAGTCAATGAAAGCGGGTAAATCTTCCTTTATAATGCAATGCTATGGGGATTTGCTGGATTTTATCTTCAATATCATTTTGATTAATTGGATTAAATAGCTGTGATGTAAATTTTAAAACCATATAGTGCTCAAACGTTAGCTGGAAATCAAGCCTTTCACTCATGAAAACAGGCTGGGTTAGATGACAAGCTTAGCCTTAGCCCCACCCCTCGTTTTGCGCGTTCACATGAAGGGGTAGGGCTGTCCCAATTCTCTTTAGCTTGAAGGCATAGGGCAAAGGAGAAGGGCTAGATACCCCTTGAAACTGAGATTTTTCAAGACCACACTCGAAACCAAGGGATAAGAAAATTTCCCAGAATACACCAGCTACAACAGCAGCATACTGTAGCTGCACACGGATGTAAGAAGATGCCCAAATTAGTATATTTTGTCATTACTTCAAATTTTTACGACAAACAAGCATATGTTTTAATACATTCATAACCGCGTTCATGTTTTATTGTCATGTTTTTTTTTAAACGCTAAAATAAAAACCGCTAAATTTAGCTCTCTCTAATCCCTAATAATAACTCCTGTATAGCAGTCCCACAACATTCTGTCCATCACTGACACTGGGATAACCCTGTCAGAAATGTCTAGTGGCTGGGAATGACCTTTTTAAAGTGTCTGGTATAATGTTAACATTGTTTTTGTGTGTATGGATGAATATGGCAACAGCGTAAATGCACAGTACAGTTACGATCTTATTGTCGCATTTTATTGCTATGATAACATGATATCGTTGCTTTCAGTGATTTCCTGAAGATAAATACCAAAAAATAACACAACTGGAATAACTACAGCAGTCGCCGTCATCAATCTCATATGAAGCAAGAGATGGCGATGACATACTGTATGATGACGTGTGCAGGTTCTGTAGTGGTGTCCCATTTCTTAGGGGTAAATTTTGAAGCCCTTCTCCTTCACACTCACAAGGGCCAAGGGGAAGGTGTAATGACCACCACCCTCCCTATATTTAAGTCACCTCTAGAGCCTATACAGCCTCTAAGTTGCCAAGTAATTTTGGGCTAAGCAGCTTCCCATCCAGATCCTCATTGTCAGTATTGGCCGGTGTGTAACAGGTTGTCTTTTGTCACCTCGTGCAAAACAATTATTAACAGCAGACTCCAGCAGTTAAAGGAATGAGAACGGTTTAGCTTCCCCTTTTTTATGGCAAAGCGGAATGAGGTATGTTTGTTTGTTTATTTGTTTGCTGGTACACTTATGTTGTTTATCGAACTATGCTTTGTGTTTGTATTGTGAATGTGTGTATAATATGCTTTACGTTTTTGTGATTGTTTACACTGTGTTTTTTTTCGGTTTGTGTAGAGTTACAGTGCAATTGTCAACACGGTGACAACAAGTGAATCACTGCAGTGGTTCATTCAGTTTCAAATAAATCACCGTGCAAGCATCAGTGAAAACTCTCTGCCTCCTTATTTTGATGCCATGGGGAAAAATGGAATTAGGATGGGTCATAGTTCCTTTTCTGTAAATTCTAATAATTAATAGTTATGCATAGAACATATATATATATATATATATATATATATATAACAAATGTATTATATAACAACACTGAAATAACAAAAGTAAATCAATCAATAATTGAGTCTTGTTTCACATTTTTAAGTAAATACTCAAAGTTAAAATTAATAATTCATAATTTCTCACTTTGTTGAGGACTTGAGATCAAATATTTGATTAAGAAATATAGATAATTAAAATCTATAAAATATAAAAGCCATTATTTCTTCCTGCATCTGTAATGGCATATGAGACTGCTGTCATCGTCCAAAAAATGATGAAAAAGTATTACCATCAACCATATATTTCTATATGTTTATCATCATATCGCACATCTTTACATGAACAAATATTTCATTTCATATTGCTTACTGCTTTTATAGGTGTTTGGGGATCATTTCAGTTTGGCAGCTGCTGATCTACATTTTAAATTTAGTATATATCATCCAATGCAACATGAAAACCAGCAGTTAGGGTAGGTTGTGATTTATATTTTAAGAACACATTTTCACTAACAGTCTAATTAGATTTTCTCGTCTTGATTTACCAACTGGTTTTAACTGAGTTCCAGAAACTTTCCAGCTTGAGACAACCTTAAACCAGCTAAAATCAGCTGCTGATCTTGATTTCAACATAACCAATGTAAATTTGTCTTGATTGACACTCTAGTATTACCCAAGGAATCTTGTATTAATTGTGTTTTGGTAACTTTTCAGCTTGGCTATAGGCTCTGAGAGCACCTTAAATCAGTTAATAACAGTTATTGACCTTGGTCTTAACACATTTGTGTATATAAATCAATGCACTAAGAAACCACAGAAGATTTTAAATTCACAGCTAAAGCACACAGTTTCACTTAAAGGGCACCTATGGTAAAAAATCTACTTTTCAAGCTGTTTGGACAGACATATGTGCATGTATGGTGTATAGACTGTCATATTTGGGTGATATAAGCACACCCAGTGCTTTTTTTTCCATTTAACAACATAAAAACGGTGGACCAATTGGAGCAGTTTTCAAACCGACTGCAACTTTACGTAGGAGTGCGGTCCCCCCGCCCACCAATTTTGATTGACAGGCGCGTCATCATATCCTCAGTTTGTTGATTCACGTCTGCCATTTTCAGCGTGAGTCGAAGCGATATCACTAAAGGAACACCCTTGCTCTATTTTTAGATGCAAAGCTCATTGGGCTCAACACAAGAGCAAAATTCTCCACATTATCGCTCTAATCGGAATTATTGGTTGTATCTTTAGGTAGGTTTGCAAACATGTGTACTTCTCATTGAGTCTACCTTATACTTCAGCTGTTTGCATTTCCCGCGATCCCAGAAGCTCCCTGTGATCTTAACTAGCATGCGTTTTAGAATTCTAAACACAGGTTTCTATCAGGGTACACTCAAGTCGATGGCTGGGCATCCGGTGCCTCAGTCAAAGTTAATTCAGTGTGCGTGGTTATTAGTTTCTGTGTACAAGCTCGGCACTTGAAACTAGGACACAGTTGGCTGTAAAACTGTACAAAGAGGCACATGATTTTGTTCTCTCTGCTTGGTTTGTGTCCGAGTCGTACATGTACAACTGATTGCTGAACCTCTCACTCCTGCTCCTTCTCGCAGTCTGCCTGTCAGACTCTGTTGCAAACGCAGAGCAGGTGAGCTCATGGCCCCGCCCCTTGTTACGTGGCGGGAAGCCGAAACTAATTTACATGTGAAGCAACACACCCATAAATCAGCGAACTGTGGACACGCCCCCAACATGACACTTTTTAACACATTATAATAAAAAAATCTGAATTGTGTTTTAAACTGAACCTAAACTGGCACACTCAGAAGAAACATAATATTAATATTAAATCATAAAAAAAGAAGTAAACTATGTGCCCTTTAAAGCACAGTTTGTTCACCTAGGATGGGATTCTGGTATTATAGGGGAAGAGCAGCAGGAAAGCACATATTTTTGAAACCCATCAACACAACTATAAATCAGTCAGGCCACTTGCTAGCTCCCAGCCTACCGTGTAAGACTAGAACTTGACAATTTGATCTGGTTTGATTTGAGCTTAGTTGTTCACCTAGGATGGGGTTCTGGTTTTATAGGCGATTGGGGAACTTTTCGGTGTGGTCAAGCAATAAGAGCAGGAAAGCACATATTTTTGAAACATCCTTACATAAACAAATATTGTATAAATCCCTCGTTACACATATATGAATAACTTTAAGCATTCATTTCAGTTTCTGAACTGATCGAATGTTACTGGAGATAAGTGAATAAAAACGCACTGAAACGCTTATACTAACAGTCCCCTCAAAAATAAACTAATGTAAGCCAAAGCATTTATGAGCAAGACGCTCATAATTCATGTCTCTCTCTCTCTCACTCTGCATATAAACTCAGTCACAGTCTGTACAGCTGCTAAATCTCAGCAGAAGTGACGCAAAGAAGCTTACAGCCAATCCCAGGGCCATGTTTACTACTCCTCAGCCACAAGAACATGATGCAGCAGCCAATCACAGTAAAGAAGAGGCGGTGCCTTCTTTCTTTCTAGCACAACCTACTACTACATGGTTTCAGCTCTGCATTCATACATAAATGCATGTTTTCTACCTATTCTGAGAGGTTCGCACGGCATGACATTATCAGTATTTGACAGACAGGTTATTAATAAGAACTAAATACTTATTAATTAAACAACAACTCAATTACTTAATGATTTAATCTTAGTGTTTTTGTTTGTCATGCATTTAATTACTTTTCATTGCATTGCTTTAATTCACTGCTCTAATTCTGAAGCCCTTTATATAGGTCACTCCTTTATAAAGGTAGCACTTGTTGTATGTATTGCCTCTGCATGTTAAATTGCTTAATCCCTCCTCATTTGCAAGTCACTTTGGACAAAATGCTAAATAACTGATGTAAACAAATATTTAAAACGTACACATGTAATAATTAAATGTCAACCAAAACCATTCAAACTGATAAGAGTTTAGGGTTTCGTGTTTTAGATTTGCATGCTCTTTCAGCTGCATTAGAAGGTTAAGAAAACATCTAATATACCAACACGATGACAGACACAACCTGGAAAAGAGTCTTTCACTGAACACCCACTGAAAGTATGTTTCAACAAGTTGGATCCCTGCTGAAAAACACCTTAAACCAGGCAAAGCTTATTTGTTGATCCATATGTTAGTTTTACAGAGCTTTTGGGTAGCTGTCAGACAGTCAATCCAGTAAATCAGCTACTGATCTAAGCTGGTGCATATGAATCAGTGCAATACGCAAAGCAAATCATGGTGGTTTTTGATTCATATCTGACAGTCAAATCTGATTACCTGGCCTTGGCCTATACTACTCTTAGAACTTTTCATCATAGCTAAGCTGCGAGACCATTTAAAACCAGCTGCTGATTTTGGTTTTTAACATGTGTGTATGTATATGAACCAATGGAATATGTAAATCAGTTTAGAGATTCGTGTCTTAAGAATAGAGTTTCACCGACAGACTAGTTTGTTTAGCTTGCCTTGGTTTACCACCTGGTTTCATGTGAGTGTAATTTTAACATGTTTGGTATATGCAAATCAATGAAAGCACAGAGGGCACGGTTTCATCTAAAGCCTAGGTTGTTCTCCAAGCATTGTCAACTGCTTTTATAGGTGTTTGGGGATCATTTCAGTTTGGCAGCTGTTAATTTACATTTTAAACTTAGTATATATCATCCAATGAAACATGTAAACCAGCAGTTAGGGTAGGTTGTGATTTATATTTTAAGAATACATTTTCACTAACAGTCTAATTTGAATTTCTCGTCTTGATTTACCAACTGGTTTAACTTCCAGTTAAGTTTCAGAAACTTTCCAGCTTGAGACAACCTTAAACCAGCTAAAACCAGCTGCTGATCTTGGTTTTAGCATACCCAATGTAAACTAGGATGGGTCTTGATTAGTGTCTTAAGAGCACAGTTTGATTGACACTCTAGTATTACCCTGGCATCTTGTATTAATTGTGTTTTGGTAACTTTTCAGTTTGGCTATAGGCTCTGAGACCACCTTAAATCAGTTAATAACAGTTACTAGGATGGGATTTTGGTTTTATGGGGGACGAGCAGCAGGAAAGCACATATTTTTGAAACCTGTCAACACAACTGTAAATCAGTCAGGCCACTTGCTAGCTCCCAGCCTACCGTGAAAGACTAGCACTTGACAATTTGATCTGATTCTGCTAAGCTAATGGCTGTACATGTCAAAAACACAGAGCGCATCTGCCGCTACTCACCCCGATGTGGAACCTGAGGAGCGCCAGGCGGATGCAGTGGGCCATGCACACCGGGGGAAGGAACCAGACCTTGGGCGGCGGGGTCCCCTTGTTCTGGACGTGGCTGACGATCTGCTGGGCGGTCTGCCTCTCGTTCACCTGTCGCTTGACCCACTCGTGGAGACGGCCTTTCTCCAGGGCGCCATTGAAGCACACTACCAGCTCGATGTTGCCGTTGAAACAGGCTTTGGCGAGGGCGGCGAGGTACCCGAGCATGTGGTTCCACTGGCCTCCGCTCACCCAGTCGGTGTAAAAGCCGCCGTAGAGCCGGTGAAGGCAGTTCTCGGCGTCCACCAGCAGCCGGAGCGGGGTTTGAGGAGGTCTCTGCCGGCCGCCGCCAACCAGACTCCCCCGGGCGAGCTTCTGGAGCTCCACCGGCACCACGGCGTTGGGGCAATGCTTCTCAATGTATTCCTGGAAACCCTGCACACCCATGACTTGTTTTTTGTTTGTTTTTATATTTGTTATTTCGGGATAAACGTAAAATTGTCTGGAGAAAATGGAGACAGAGTTGCAAGCGAGCAGCCTCCTCTCCCGACTGCTGAACACCGGACTGAAGAATATTGCAGCGGATGTGGAAATTGGTCGGTCCAAAATCAATCAAATCGGAGATGCATCTGTCGTTTTTGGTGAGTTGTTTTTTGGTTCATGGCTGCTGGCCGCCATGTGCACCTTTACGGAGCCATGTCTGCGGTCTGGATGTGTCTGGTGTGTAGGGGAAAGAGGAGAGGAGAGCGGCGGCGCAGGGCACGTACAGTCACACCGGAGGAGGAGTCTGGAGTTCGGTGGGCGCGGTTCACTTTGGAGAACTGTTGCATGTCATGCTTATGATCCATACACTCTATGATAAACTCTCACGATATTATGAAACCTCTCATAATGGCTGGCCACTACCGGTCTAAAGGTCGGAATTATTAATATTTATTCATTTTTTTGAACTGGGCTGCGTATTTTAAAATAAATAATGATAAACAATGATAAAAATCTGTAGTATTGTGAAATGTTGAAATTATTATGTAAATCCAATATTAGATTTTTTTCGATGTTTTTTATTCCTACCACGTGGATCGTTCTATTTTTTTACAGCAGGCCCCTAGACGGGGGGTGGGGGGTGTTCGGGTGGTTCGAAAGAACCACCCCCCTACTGACAAAGGTCATCAAAAAATTGGTGCTTAAAATGTCCCTAAATTACAGTATTTAAACCTCATAGTTTAATAGAAAGTGAGTCGAACAACTCTGATTCTCTAATATAATTATTATTGGTGCTCAGTCATTTTTATTATCATCACTGATGCAAAATATTGTTTTCTGCTTCATATTTTATATCAACTGATACGTTTTTTAAAAGACTCAAAAAGTTCAAAATAAAAAGTATTTGAAAGAACAAATACTGAACAAAAATAATTTGTAAAATTATAAATATTTTTACTCTCACTTTTGATCATTTTTATGTGTTCTTGATGAATAAAATACATTTTTAAAAGTAAAACACTTGCTATATATTGAATGGTAATATATCATGTTCTCACAAACAGAGTAAAATATTTATCAGTTGATATACTTTTGCCATTACTCAGAATTATGCTACATGTAATCCGTACAGGCATGAGCTGTTTTAGTTAGTGGTAGCTATATTCTAATAATGAGTGTGAAGAACTAATATTGTTTGCTTTAATAATTGTCAATATCTTTTCTAGCTTAACAAGTAACTATTCATTACAGTTATCATTTTAATTCATTAATATTATATTTCTAACTATTAACTATTTTTAAATCAATGTAATGTTTTAAATTATATATTTTTCTAATACCTGTTAATTTTCCAAAACTCAATTATTACCTCATTCATGGCTTAGCCTATTAATCTGGGGTCTTCACAGTGGAATGAACCGCCAACTTATCCAGCATATGTTTTTACGCAACGGATGCCCTTCCAGCTACAACCCATCACTGGGCAACTCCCAGACACATAAATACTGTAGGTTGAGAGTCGGATTGGCGTCCCTGCTGGTTACAACCTATGGTTACAACAGAATTAAATGTCCTTCAAAGTTCAGTCTATAGAGGGCGCCAATACATTGTTCATATTAGCACATTAGAAGCCACACATTTCTCATTGGAACACAATTTTGTACACGTATGATGATAAGAGTTTATCTTTCTTTAGGAAAACTACAGTTTTGGAACAACATGAAGGTTTGTAAATTAATTCAGTATGTCAGGTTACCTGTTAAGCTATCACATAAGAAACTGATTAAGTTTTCACATATACTAGTTTGCATGTTCTCCACGTGTTCGCGTAGCTTTCCTCTTGGTGCTCCGGTTTCCTCCACAGTCCAAAGACATGCGGTAAAAGTGAACTGAATAAACTAACTTGGCCATAGTGTATGCGTGTGGATGAGTGTGTATGGATGTTTCAGATTAAGAGGGCATCCGCTGTGTAAAACATATTAATAAGTTTGCGGTTCATTCCGCCGTGGCGACCCCTGATGAATACAGGGACTAAGCCGAAGGAAAATGAATGAATATTATACTCATAAAATGTCGGTAACATTTTATTTTTGTCAAGAAGAAATAGTTTAACAAACATAATTACATGCGGGGGGAAACAGAATACTACATTCTTACAGTGTGTGAAAAGACTAAATTCGACAAACAAGGCAAATCCTACAAAAAAAAGTTACATTTGTGAAAATATTTACATTTTGTTCAAATGCTGATTTTGAATTATTGTACATAACCAATGACACACATTTTTTTGTCTTCTTATAATGACCACGAATTTGTATACAGTGTCAGGCAATATAAAAGTGCAATTTATTTGCTTAAGTCGTTTAAAGTCTGAGGTTTGGCATAGTGAGAACACCACAGATAAGTCAGATGAATAGATGCACAGATCATGTTTAAGACTTCAAAATAATAATTCAGACATAAAAAAAGAAGAAAAGCTTCAAAAAGCACCTTAAAAGTCCACATGACGCAAGCTTTGCATGATTAAAGTCATTATTTATTCAGGTTGCATATGGATTGTAGTTGGAGCTTGACATGTTGTATGCTTTTGAAGAACTCATCTGTTTGTATTATTTCAACTACTTTTGTGTTTAAAATGCTGTCGTGTTTATTTGTGAAATTTGTGTAGAAAAACTACATTACCCATAAAGCTGTGCTGAAAAAAAATCCTCTAATCAGAGTCATAGCAAACAAAGTGCACCAAATAAGAGCTTTAGCTCCACCCACTTTCACAAAGCACTGCAAATGATGTAATTCTGTCCTATAGTTCTCTGTTGTTTTTAGTTTCTTATATGCTATGCTTCATGGGATTGTAGTTCTTTTCCTCATTAAAGCCACACAGTCTTGTACCTGTGCAGTTGTATCTTGTTTTCACTGACTTTTTTTTTCTTCAACTCTAAGTTTGCACTATTGTAATTCACCTCTTAGCTAATTGGTTTGGTTTATGACATACGTTTTATATAAAGATATTTTTTTGTTGAATGGAAAAAATGTTCTAAAACCAGTAATGCTGAAAAAGTACTTTTGCTCTAATTCTCTCTACTAAACGCATAGTTCACCCAAAAATGATCATTTACTAATCCATCACTTGTTATATGTCACTTGGTAAATGTGTTTCCAGCATAGTGTATGCACATTTTAAAGGTGCTGTATGTAAGTTTTTGACTCTTCTAAAGCATTAAAACACCATCATATGTTTGCAGATATTCAAGAAACATGCTAAGTGAGCATTCTTGTTTATCTGAAAAACAATGTTATAAACAAGTCAGTTTATCTGAAAAACAAGTCAGTTATTCAGCTTTGAAAATGTCTGTTACATGCCAGAACGCTGTCTTTATTTTGGTCATTAACCCACCCAATGCCAGTTTAGCTAATTATATTTCAGCACCCCGGGTTGCCTTTTTGGAAAACTGTGTATTTCATTCATTTATTCAAAAAGGCTCTCAAAGTATTCGTCTTTGGTCGACTTAGATGCGACCTCCGGTGGACAGTAGCAGACTCCGAAATGAGATGCAGATTCAGAGTTCCACATGAGGTTATTAATTAGCAAATAATAATATAAATATTACGACTGTAAGCATTAGGTGAGCAGGTTACATTGATACTGCATGTTCTAACAACACTATGTGATGAGATTTGCAGTGAGAAGCAATTTGGCTGTTTGCACCAGACGAAACACCACAGAAATTTATATACAGCTATTTAGAAACACAGAATAGTGCACTTACTGCACTCCAACAAAATGGTAATGTTTATAATCTAATTAATACATTTTAACCCTCTTTAATGTTATTAAATGTACATGCTGAATCACTGATTTGTGTTGGTAATTGCACTGAATTTCCATTTCAAATGGTTTATTTTATTTTCAAGATCAAACGTAAATCGTCTGTTGCTACTTTCAGTAGTATGGCAATAACAGTCATGTGAAATGGCATTCAAACTCACGTTATTAGCATTTCACACTGAATAAAGCGCATGAGGTGTACCTGAGGTGATCATTGTCAGTTTTTTTAGTTCAGCTGTAAGAAATAGAAGCTAATATATCAATTGATTAGAACAAAAACTGATTTTAATATGGAAAATATTCCTTCTATCGCATGCTGTTGCTTTTATTTACAACACGACTTAAATCAGCCTTTAAGCTCGACAGGCATGCACATTCCTGTTGGTGTCGTCATTCTGGCAACCTGCGCTTGTGTGTGTTTTGAACCAGGCATGCAATACCTAGTTCAACCACTGGGTGTCAAACTCACATACAGCACCTTTAAAAAGCTTATCCAATAAGCATCTGTTGTTTTTTATTTGCATTTTCAAAATGTATGCGCTTGGCATTTCCATTATGCATTTCTTATGCAATATTCCAAAATGTGCATACAAATAGATAAAATAGCTAATGGCTGTACCTTGTTTGTGTTTAACAGAAGAAATTAATTCATTCCACTTGATTGTGAGTAATTGATAAGGACATTTTTATTTTGGAGTGAACTATTCCTTTAAAGCTATGACTGTAAGTGGTCCCTTTGTTACCTTCAACATCCAGACTACCTTAAAAAAGCGGGGTTCAGTTTAAACATGGCTGATTCAGATTTGCATACAAATTCCTCCAATCCACAGACAAAACACAATGCTATCTTCACTAGCTCACCTCCAGTCAATAAACTGGGCAAACAGATGGGATATCAGACGTCCAGTGACGTTCTGAAGTGTTGTGCCCTTTGCGCCAGCTCTTTGGCAATGTCCTGTGCCTCCTGGACAGCCAGTTTGTCAGGGAAGTTCAAAGCCGCCTTCTTGGTCACCAAGGCTAGTTGCTTGAGCTGGGCACACAGCTGATTGCTCATGGCCAACATCTCCTCACTGGCTTCTCGACTTTTAGCTTCACTGCAGAGAGTGTTGACGAGTCTTTGGCCGACCATGATAACCAGCTTACTGTGGGAGATGAACTTTTCCGGAGGCTGGTCCTCATTCAGACTGCTTATGAACACGCTGATGGCTTTCTGAATGGCTCCGAAGTACAGCCGGCAGTGGTCAGAGATTGCACATTTCCTGGAGGTTTGGATTGGATTGCAAGGGCTGCCAGACTGTGGTTTGGAAACCTTTTGGAGTGAAATGAACAATAGTTTTAATGGCTTAAATCAATATCAGGTTCAAATATAAACAAGCTACTCTTTATACCTGTTTTTTCAAGGAATCACCATTTCTCTTTGACTTAAAGCTGTTTTTTGTTGGTTTTGGTTCCTGGTCAATCTCTGCTGTTGTCTGTTGAAAAGCAAATATTCAGGTAAACAATGTTACTATTCATGTCATAGAGACCATTTATTATATTACATGACAATATTAAAAGATTTTATATATCTATTAAATGAAATTCTTTTTGAAGCATTGATTATAATAAGAAATGTTTCTTGAGCACCACTTCAACATATTAAAAGTATTAAGACACTGAAGACTGGAGTAATAACACAATATTACTGTTTTAACTATATTTTAATTAAAGAGCCCCTATTATGTATTTAAAATGTCATATTTTGGTTTTGAGAGTCTCCAACAACAGGCTGATATGCATCCAAGGTCAAAAAACACTTTGATTGTCTTATAATATGCATTTATTTTTACCTAATTATTCCAAAGACTCCCATATGATTCGTTCAAAGATTCATTTGTTCCCAAACCCCTTCTTAGCGCGATGCTAATCTGCGCTGATGACTCAGTCTATTGCGATTGGTGGACTGTGTTCAGTGTGAGACAGAGAGAAATGCCCAGCACGGCTTATCAACAATTTTGAAGTAGTCAGAGTCCAGAGTGTATGTGTGAGCCCAATGCAGGAGTGCATTAAAGCAATGCAGTTAAACACCAGCATATTGCTCTATTCTTAACCATATGTAAAAACAGTGACACACAATCAGTATTAATCCACACTGCGGCAAAAGCTGAACTATTTTGAAACTTGACCGCTGCACGTGTGAAGGAACAGCTGACGGTGGTCATAGCAACGGCAAACAGCAGTGGATCGCAAGCTCACAAACGCATTTAAATCTGTAAACAAAGCGGCATGCGTCGCATTTTCAACAGGGTTTTAGACGCGATACGAGAATATAAAGAATTAACCAGATACGGTACAAGCCGCGTGGAGCAGTTACAAGTAACAAAACACAATTAAATACATAATTTGCAAGCTAGAGAAAACATGGAGGCAACCATTTTAATTGCACTTAAGTTACTTACACTTGTGAAATGGAGGAAGAAACTGATCCATGAACTGTGCACTGTAAAGTTCCTGTCAAGCTCTGACAAAGTCCCATACATCAATAGTCTTTTCTGATCCTTCCTTTAACAAACGCCGACAAATCCCCCGTTGTAAGCGTGCAGTTTGCTAAAGCAACAGCACAAGGCTGGGACTATAATGCTGAGGTATTTTTGCAAAAATAAACTTCAACCACTGACTCTTCACAGCCTCATCTTTGGGTATGGAAAATAACACTAACTTTCCCTCACACTTCAGAGCACAGCGTCTTCACAACATAATTCAACCGGCATCTGCTAGTGTTTGTCTTCTTTTTCTTTCTACAGTGTTTGTGGGCGGGGTCGACAGTTTCAATTTAGTTCGCAACAAATGGGCGGGGCTTGAGTTCTGTATCGACGTCACACAGACACAGCTAAAGATTCATTACCGAGACAATTCATTTGAATCACTATGAGTCGACTCTTTTATAAATGAATCAATAGTTTTAAACACAGTGCACTTTCAGATTTAAGCCTTAGCTGGATATTTGACTTCACTTAGAGCTGTGTTACACACTGCTTGAAAGGTCATTTACAAAAACCCATAATTGGGGCTCTTTAAATAAATGCAGCCTTTATGTATAGCCAAGAGACCTCACAAAAACACCAACCCTGAACTTTTAAACAGCAGTGTATACAAACTACTAATTGGCCATTAAAATGCAGATTATTATTAATTTGTCATATAGAGATGAAATTATATAGATGATTATTTGTTTATATTAATTGTCCTTTTTTTAGATTTAGGCAGATAAATAATTAAAAAAAAAACACAATAGAAAAAAAGATTTAGTGATCTTTTTAGCCATTAAAATGTACATAAGTGTTTATTAGTAAATTGTTTTAGATATTTCCACCTTTTTTCATCTAATCACAGACAGAAAAAGATCTTTGTCATGAGTATATCTGGACTTTAAATCAGTATTTCTCAACCACGTTCTTGGAGGACCACCAGCACTGCATGTTTTGGATGTCTCCTTTGTCTGTCTCAGCCATTACAGGTCTTTTGGTCTTTGCTAATGATCTGATGATCTGAATCAGAGCTGTTGTATGCTACCAGTGGCGCAGGGGGGGCTACCTAATCACACGGGGCCCTGTGTTCTTCTACATTATATAGACTGATATCAATAAGATATGTAGTGTGTCTACCTGAAGTTGCACATAGTCACTCTCGTCTATCCCCGAGTCGACCATTGGTTCACATCTTTTGTGGTTTCTCCCTTCGGATGATCCCTCATTCGCCACCATCTCCGGCTCTTTCACCTCCACTCTGAAAAGAAGCTTTCCGTTGGCGTTTAGGATGGACACCAGCCTCTTCACATCCTCCGGCACGGTTCGAGCCACCATAACAAAGCGCTCCAGGTGATCAGGCATCTGTGATTGGCCAGCATCCTGAGCTAAAACATCCAGACGCCAACCCAGATCACGAAGAGCGCTCGCAGCCTGTTGAAGAATCAGCCCCGAGTCCTCAACAATGGAGAGCTGCTTGAGGAGCCGAGTCTGTAGGTTCGAGTCTGTCAGCCGCTGTGCGTTTCCTCGGACATCCAAAGCGAAGTTCAGGAAGGAGTCGATGGAGTCAGTCACATCCTCGGATGCGGTGCGGATCTGATGGAGGTGCTGACCCAGGTGCTCTCTGCTCCTCCATTGGCTGCTGACGAACAGCATTAGTTTGGGCACCGATTGGCAAACCGCTTCCTTTAACTCAAGCAACTTGTTTCCGGCTTCCTCCTGGGAAAGGATGATCTCACGCAAAGGTTCGGGTTCGGGAGAACTTAGCATGAAAGAGTCGCAGGAACTCCTGGAGGAGCTGGAAGCTGTGGAGGAGGTAGACACCGTTGAGCTCCTTTGGTGGTCTCTGGTACCCTCGTTGTTCCTCCTAACTGTCCCTTCCAAAGGCTGTCTGAATGGTGTTCTGCCCCTTGATGGCCATCGATGAAGTTGGTCGTACAAAGGTCCTGGTTTACCCCTGTACTCGAGTGGTTCTTGGCCATTTTTAGAGTCCATCTCGGGAGGGCTTTGCTGTCTGGGTTGCACTACAGTGGTTTTGGTTTGTCTAAAGCAAGGTGGGACATCATAGATGGATGAATTTGGTGAATTCTCATCGAATGAACAAGGTTGTGTCAACGAAATGCTTGGTTTGGGGACGTCATATAGGGGCTGAATGGGACAGTGCTTCCTTTCAGGCCAAATGCGTGCTGGCAAAATGTCATAAAGAGCTGTGGTTGAGTCAATATCTTTTGGTGGCAGGGTGTCACAGTTACCAGGTTCACATCCCTGTTTTTGTGGAAAGACAGGCACGTCATAGATCCATTCAGACTTAGAGGGATTTGGCATGGTGCTATAACAACACAGAGGCTTTTTGGAATCCTCAGTGATGGAGGGTACTGGGAAGTCAAAGGGTACTGGCGAAGTACCAAATGGAGGTAAGGTGGTAGCCTAAAAAGAGACAAAAGAGTTTCGAATTTAACTTAGAAATAGTTCTGATTCACAAATTCATTTAAAGTCTGAGTAAAGTGATGTTAATATGTGGGTTCTGGCAGATCTAAAGTATACTTATTACAAATTCTTGTAAATGAGGTAAATCTAGTTGTGAAATGCACATGCAGATGATTAAACTCTGAAAGTCCATCATATAATGCATTGATTCATAAATTGGGGGCTGTATGAAATGGAAGTGATTTCGGTTCGTTTGTCTGAATTTTCCATTTCTTACAGCTTCCACACTTTTTGAATCAATCAGGGTTTAACCATCTGCATGTGGATTTCACAACTAGATTTACTTTATGTACAAGAATATGTAATAAGTATACTTTAGATCTCCCAGAACCCACATGTTAACATCACCTTACCCAGACTTTAAATTAATTTTATTCATTTTTCTAAAATACACTTATTACAAATTTTAGTAACTGAAGTAAATCTAGTTGTGAAATGTGCATGCAGATGGTTAGACCCAGAACGTCCACCATATCATGCATGGATTCAAAAAGTGTGGGAGCTGTATGAAATGGAACATTGCAACCTCACAAAACTATTTTCCTAAAGAGATGGACCCCGTCATGCCTTTCATACTTCAATAATGTCTCATATTGTTATAAACAAGGTCTCTCCTTTCTTTAACCATCTTATACATATTGTGATTTCTCATAATATTTCACTTACATCATTTTCTCTTGTCCCTTTCTATTTTTGAAATATTTTTATTCCTTGTTTTATTCCCTCTTTTCTGTGTCCTATGGATGCTTTTGTTTTCAATATGCATTTACAACTGTTAAGGTAGATGGAAATTGATGGACTAGTAAAAAGAAACGTATGTGTGTGTATATGTGTTTGTGATAAAATTTGAAAGATAAAACAAAGCACACCAGGTTAATGAAATGAGTTAACAAAATCTGAAAAATTGACAAGACTCTCTGCTGGGGATGTGTTTGCTGGCGATGGGATTTTTGAATGTATTTTAATGTGATGCTATACAAGCATTATCATCCTTACTTTGTGATTAGTTGCAGTCTTAAATCTCATATTTGTAGCATCATATCTGTTGTGAAATTCAGGGCTTGACATCAGTGATGTTTCCGAAGGCTGCAGCGAAGATGCCTTAAAAGAACAAGTCACACAATTCATGACATTAAATTGTGTCAGTAATTTTTAATTTATTAAGCTGACATTTTCACACTCTCTATGATCTAATGCAAGGGTTTTTAAAGATATTTTTCCAAATAAATGCTCTATTGATTTTGCTTTTAAGGCACTATAGTGGGTAAAATAACTATTGAACATGCCATCATTATTCCTAAAGACCCAAACAATATAAACTTACTAATAAAAACAAAACAAAAAAATCTGAACAATTAGTTATGTGTAATAACAACAGAATGACATAATGAGAAGGTACTGAACTACTGAAATGTGTATAATCCTGTATAAAAGGCTGATATTGATAATGACAGCTTCAAGACACCTCGTGTATGGAGAATGGAATTGCATGTTTTACTCGGGTATAGTTTTTTCGCAGACTAAAAATCTGGACAGTTTTTTGAGTCTCGTCTATAAACTTTGATCTTGAGTTCATACTTTCTATTGGATTCAGGAAAGTTGATTGGCTGGGCTATTCTAGCAGCTATAGGACGTACTCACACTAGGTACAATTAGCTTTAACAATGCTGAAACACGATTGTTCCCCCTCCCCTCTCCCCATCAGCCTGCACTCACACTGCATTTTGCCTTCCAAACCTGAGCACGCTTACATCATCGATGATGCGACTGTTCAGTTTAACAGGAAGAGAAGCACTCTTGCTCAGCACAGTGGAGCTTGCTTTAGTTATAGCTATATATATATATATATATTGCTATTTAATAGTCATTTGGGATGCAGTGACACGCAGTCAAATATTTTGCAAAACAGATCCATTACATTTCATAAATGATCATAAAAGTCCTCGCGCTGCAGGTATTAGGAGGTTTGCTGAAGGTGCAGCTGATGTGCAGCGAGGGGTTTGCGTCTTTAATTAGCTATGACAGTTTGAATTCATAGAAAAAGTAAGAATGATTAATAAATACATATGAAACGGTCCCTTAATAGTGACGTTGCGTCTTCAGTTTCGGGCTCAGGCGTGCTTTGCACTTACACTACAAGTGTACCACGCCAAAGCCCAACTGAACTGTGCTCTGGCACACCTCTTCCAACTGAGCCAGGGCCAGCCAACTGAACCGCGCCTGGGCCCGATTCAGTGCGCTCACACTTGTCAAACGAACCGGAAAACATGCCTGGGCTCGGTTTGGATAGTATAGTGTGAGTGCGCCCTTATTTTCTTTGCTGAAAGTAGTTGAATGTTTTCTTGGCTGTGTTTGGGTGCATTGTCCATCTGAAAAGTCCACCTTGGTTTCATTTATTGTAGATGTTGGACTGAAGCAGCTAATATTCATTTACACTAACCAAAAGCAGATTTGCGGAATAACTACTGAGAGATTCCAGCTGCTGTCTGGGCTTTCCATGCCTTTCTACACCTCCCTTTCTTCATGTTTTCAATACTTTTTCCCTGTGTCTTTCATTTTGTTACAAATAACTTTCATTTCTAAAAAAAACTGTTTTGTTTTCTATGCATGTATGGATTACTTTAGTCGTTACTGACATCTGGTGAAATTTCAAGTCAACGGCACCTTTAAAAAGAGATTGTTTTGTGAGAACAATGGTGATTTATTGCTTATTTTATACATTCATTCATTCATTTTCTTATCGGCTTAGTCCCTTTATTAATCCGGGGTTCCCACAGCGGAATGAACCACCAACTCATCCAGCATATGTTTTACACAGCAGATGCCCTTCAAGCAGCAACCCATCACTGGGAAACACCCATACACACTCAATCACACGCATACACTACGGCCAATTTAGCCTACCCAATTCACCTATAGTGCATGTCTGTGGACTTCTGGGGGAAACCGGAGCACCAAGTGGAAACTCAACGCAAACATGGGGAGAACATGCAAACTCCACACAGAAATGCCAACTGACCCAGCCGATTCTCGAGCCAGCGACCTTCTTGCTTTGAGGTGATTGTGCTACCCACTGTGCCACCGCGTTGCCCCATGCTTATTTTACCTGATGTATATACTGGACTTACTGTGAACAAGCAGGATTTTCTCAGCAGGTTTGGGACATCATATATATCTGCACCAGTTCTGGGATGAGCAGATAAGCCCTAAAAAAGAATAGAAATGTAAGTCTGTATCCTAGACACTTCTTCATATGAGACAGAATCCTTTAAAATGTTGTGCCCTTCACCACGTTTTTGCCCGGTTAACACAGTTTTTTAATTGAAGCCATGCGACACATACTGTAAGCTGCTAAGGTAAACACCTCTCCCTGAAGCAGGAGGGGAAGTGGGCAACATGTGAACCCGGTTGCCTTACCTATTACACAGTAACATGCAGTTTTTCCTGGTCTTTCTCTCTGTTTCAGCCCAAAATCTTCTGGTTGCAGTTAGTGGTGTCTGAATTTTGTAGTTGCTGCTCTTTTAAAGGCTCATAAAGCCCCTGTGCTACATACCTGTCCCCGCAGAGAGAGGCCCCATGTCCCCATCTGTGAGTTCTTTGCCAGCAGGGGTTTCCGAAACAGACCTTGTTATTAGCCTGAGTTTAGCATATAGTCTACTAAATCATCAGCTAAATCATTAACGGTCTCAATTCTGCAAACAGTCTGCTAAACCATCCACACAATCTGCTCTCTTTTATTTTTTCCAGTGTTTGGAGATTGTCACGAAGTAAATCATGAAATATGACATGAGTAAAAATGCACTCACATCAAGAATGATCATTATATTAGCATCCACTCCAGTGTTGTTTATTATAAGCACTGTTTGTCTTCTGATATAAAGTGGCTATACAGTAGTATATGTGTACTGGAGGACAGTTTTTGTCAGGAACAACAAAAGAATGTGATGACAGCAGATGTTTGCGAGAACATTTGTTCCAGTTATATGTTCAGAATAATGCTGAAAGAGCTTTTCTGTACTGTAATGTCAATGTATCATGTAATCATAATGATTCATTCAAACTATTTTCTTACAGTCAGAGATATATATATAGTCTAGTATATATAGTCATTAGTCTGAAATATGGTATGTAATTAACAATAAAAACTGTATCTTTCGAAATTGCAAAACTGTAAACATTTCCATTTCACTATGATGAGACGCAACCGAGTCAATGATTTTCAGTGAATCATTTCATATTTGATTCTGTGACTTACTCATAAGGACTTGCACTTGTATGACACAGTGCATCTTACTGAAGTAGTGACTGATAAAATGTGCCCCACTTCTAAATAACATGTCATTGACATGTGACAGTCTACCCATAATGGACAAATCAGACAAATAGTGTGATACAAACAATAACAGAAGTTATTGCATTCAAAATCTTACGGTGACTTTAGAACCAAACCCATTTACGCAATCAACCAATGGCTTATTACCTGCCTATTATTAAGATATTGGCTGATTATTTGTACTTGTAAAAGTACATCTTTTGCATGATCTTATTGTACATCCTACCTAATCTCCTACCTAATACCTAAACCTTATTACTACTACCTTAATAACTATTAATACACAACAAATTAAAAGTTTATAGAGCCAAAAATTATACACTGTTAAAAATATCAGTAAATTAACAGTTTTCTACGGTGGCCGAGAGAGCTTAGCGTGCTGCAATTTAAGATTTTAACATAAACATTTTATGAAAACATGCTGCATTTTCTCACAAAAACAACGGAATACAATGAAAATGTTTCAAGGGGACCCAAAAACGTGACGAACACTGCTGTGCCGTGACTATTGCTCAGTGAAGTTGTAAGTGAGCTTTCAAAGGTGAGTTTTTTGTTTGTTTATTTTAATATCCGGATTCCCTTGTCTGTAGTATTTATTAGCCTAAATAACCATAACCTAAATAGGCGGGTCTGTCACGTTTAGGGTCTCCTTGAAGCATTTCCATTGTGTTGTGAGAAAATGCAGCACGTTTTCGCCAATTTTTGTGTTGTGAGAAAATGCAGTGCATTTTCGTAAATTGTTTGCGTTGTGAAAAAAATGCAGTGCGTTTAAAAATAAATATGTTTGCGTTGTGAGGATTTGCAGCAAGTGTGCTGTCAAACTGATGAAGATCTTTTCTCCATTTGATAGCTTTTTTTGTAATTGGACGTGTTCTCTATAACTGCAGCATGTTAAGCTCTCTCGACCGCTGTAGTTTTCCGTATTTTGTGATTCATATTTTTTTATTATTTATGCTTTTGAATCACATTATGAAATTTTGACCTTTCTTCTGACAACTTTTAACCTTAAAAAGTTAGAAAAAGTGACCTTTATGAACATTTTTAATAGTTTAAAGTGATATATTGTCTGGGTTGGTGTTGTATATTATGCTATAAAAGCCTTGTGATAAACTGCCAGTACATATTTACAGAATTACTTCTCTTTAGACTATTTCTTGAACATTTTATTATTTCAAACTACTAAAATGTCAACAAAAGTCACTTTGTTAAACTGTGAAGTTGAATTTTCAACATCAAAAGTGGACAGAGCAGAGATCAACATCCCATAATGCAATTCACAACCATAAAATAACCATAGAAAAGGGATAGTTGACCCAAAAATTAACATTCATCATCTACTCCTCCACTTGTTCCAAACCTGATTGAGTTTCTTTCCTCTGTTGAACACAACAGAAGATGTACTCAAGAATATTAGGGGAAAAGACAGCCATTGACTTCCAATGTATTTTTTTGTTCCTACTATAGATATCATTGGCATTCTTCGGAACTTGTTCAACTGAAGCATAAAACTGACACTTTAGTACAACTTCAGTGTGATCAAATGGTGTGAAAATGCTCTTTTTGGGGTGAATTTCCCTTTTGATAGTTAACCAGTAATGATAACTTTAGCTTAAAATAAAGTGTGACCAAACTTACATCATGTAAAGGCCTGGTTCCTTCAGGATCTTCTTGTTTGTTTGGTGAACAGACGCCTTGAGGAGGCACTTTATAAATAGTCTTCATATCTTCATAAATGGGCGTCGCCGGTGACTTTGATAGAGCTATTGGTGTTTGATAGATGCTCTGATGGCTGTGATTGGTCGAACAGTCTCTCTTTGCAGCTATTTGTTCAGCCTCCGCCGGTGACAGAGGTGCCAGGCGGTTGGCGGGTGCCAGGCCTTGACGCCCGCGGAGAGCACACTTCCACCAGCCAGTGCTTCCCACAACGTTCTTCTCCAGCACCATGATGATTTCACCCTTGCAGAACGCCAGCTCATCTTCGGTTTCGGCCGTGTTGGCGTAGAGGGCTCTGGCAAACAGTGTCTGAAGGAAACAGAAGACAGAAGATATGACATAGTGGAGCTTTCCTAAGACAAGACGAGATGCCATGACAATGAAGGACCACCGGCGCTGCTCTGGAATTGGATTTGGACAAACAATGGCTTTGTGCGAGTAGGATAATGGGAGGGTGGTAACTAGGCACGACTTGGGAGCCCTCCTGAAAGAATCTTGTTCACTTGATCTCCTCAAACACTTCGTGAGAAAGGCAACACATACACGTCAGATGTTTTGCTTTCTTTGTCTTGCAGCAGTATGATGCAAATTGGGGATGTAAAACATTTGTGGTCTTGGTTGCTTACTACTGATCTATTAGACTGAAGAAGGAAATGAAAAATTAAGTGGAAGCCAAAAGAAAAGAGTGGTCCAAGATGATAGAAAAGCAATGAGTTTAAATGTTGTACACTTTAAAAAATGCTGGGTTATTGTAACTCAACAGTGGGTCAAATATGGACAATCTGTAAAAATGTACACTATACAATTTTGCTGTAAAATTTACAGTATTACTGACAATTTTGGTTGCAAGTAATACTGTAAAATTCACCAGTGCACTGTTAATTAACCATTAAGGCGGATTTATACTTCTGCGTCAAACGTATGCGTATGGTCCGGCGCAGCCTTCTTGCGGTTGCATAGCCCTCGCCGTGGCTGAAACCAACGCTGACGCGCTCCTCTAAAAAATGCAACTACACGTCAAAACAATGCATAATGCAAGCTCTGTGATTGGTCGGCTTGGAAGCTGTGACGAGAGTGGCAGTGTTGAGAGCTGCGAGCCCGATGGAACGAGTGTTTACAAGTGTAGAGTCCCGTGAAGAAGCTCCAGATGGAAACTTTTGTTTTATGTTTATCTTATGATTAAAGTTGTTGCACGCCTGCAGTTTCTGCCTCTAAATGAGTGTGTTTTAGCTACTTGCAACATTCAGAAAAAACAAAAGACCCGCGAAGAAACTCGAGACAGAGAAACATAAAAACACAAACAGCATGAAGAAGTATAAGTGCAAGACTTTGCGCAAGGCACGCCGATCACTCGACGCAGAAGTATAAATCAGCCTTACAGTGTAAAACTACAGCATGGTTGTAATTGTTCATTTACAGTGTACTTGCAAATTTTACAGTATTACTGGCAACCAAAATAATTTACAGTAATACTGTAAATTGTACAGACATTTTTTACAGTGTGCATAACTAGCATTTTTTTGAGTGTATTTTTTACTGATTTAATTTCTTGTTTTCTGTTTACTAAATGTTTACAAAAATTACAGCTCTCACATTTTCCCCATAAAATAAAATAAAATAAAATAAAATAAAATAAAATAAAATAAAATAAAATAAAATAAAATAAAATAAAATAAAATAAAATTAAATTAAATTAAATTAAATTAAATTAAATTAAATTGCTCCCCACTGCGTCACGTTCGCCTCACAGCAAGAAGGTCGTTGGTTTGAGTACCGGCTGGGTCAGTTGGCATTTCTGTGTGGAGTTTGCATGTTCTCCCCGTGTTTGTATGGGTTTCCTCCGGGTGCTCTGGTTTCCCCCACAGTCCAAAGACATGCGCTATGGGTGAATTGAATAAGCTGGCCGTAGTGTATGTGTGTGAATGAGTGTGTATGGATGTTTCCCAGTATTGGGTTGCAGCTAAAAGGGCATCCGCTGCGTAAAGCTGTGGTCACACTGGGCTTTGTGTGTGCGAAATTCTGTCGTATGGTGCTGCGAAAAAAGGGGGGATTAAACAAGATGTTTAGACATTAAAAAAAGCCAGTGATTGCTCCTTGTTTTAAATTTCTGTCCAGAGAGGTCATGTTTTGATCCTCGATTTGTCTCACGCAGTTAAGTGATGCGATTTCGCTGGTCAGAGTTTGCACCTCAGCAAACTGCGAAACTTAACGCATGACCCTGCGTTTCCGGTCTGACGCATTCGCGTGCGTATGAATGGAAGTCTATGGGAGGAAAAGCCCAGTGTGACCACAGCTTGAAACATATGCTGGATAACTAGGCGGTTCATTCCGCTGTGGCGATCCCTGATTAATAAAGGTACTAAGCCGCAAAGAAAATGAATGAATGAATGAATTAAATTAAACAAAACCAAATTAAATAATAAAAATGAATAAAATAAAATGAAAAATCAATAAAATAAATACATAAAAAGCAGCGTTACATTGTCAGTTATGTATAAAATACTGTTATCAAATACTGGATCATTACAATTTAGAAATAACTCGTGTACAACACACACATGTACATCAACAAACAAAAATTATGAACATACAATCCACACACACACTTACACAATACACAAAGTTAAATTCGTGGGTGTATTTAACCAATAAGAAGAGTAAGCAGCCTCTTAGGGTACCAGGAAATTTGAGGGCCCCAATAAATACCTAGTAGGGTTTTTGCAATACCATTAATTAATCTTACGATACTATACGAGCTGAAGTATTACGATACTAAGTAGTATTGCGATACTGTAATTCAGAACTCAAATTATTAAAAAAATTGTGAGAATTACTGTATTTTGTTATAACAGGCCTATTTGAAGTTAATTCATAATTCCCTTAAATTATGAATAAAATTATAAATAAAATAGTTTTATAACTATTATAAATAAAAATCTGAATAACCAAAAAAAAAGACCCCAACCTTGTTTTAATGCATTTATTTTCATGTCTATTTTCCTAATACTGAGAACTATAATTGAGAATAGGGATGTTTGGAAGTAGGTGGATGGATAAATAGTCTTAGTTTTCACTTCCTGCGACAATTTTCTTTAGAAATAGGAAACATCTTCTACAAACTTCCCTTTAGTCTTCAATCCCACGTATACAACGTTTGGCAATTCTGGTCTCGACTGTGTGAACAATGAATCCATTCAAATCATTTTTAGCAGAGCTATCTGAAGCAGTATTTCCGGAGCTTGATTCTTCTTCAGGTACTTCGACTGCACGTGCGCGTAAAGATATTTAAAAATAGAGACGCGAACACCTGCAGCTGCAAATCAGGGAGTAAACAAGAGATTTGATGCGGGTGACATCTGGAGAGACACTCACTCAACACACGCTTCTACTATGTGCACATGTCTCTTTAAAGCCGTCACATGTGCTCGCAAATTCTTCAGCAGCAACAGTGCACACGCTTAAAATGAAACAGCACATATTACAGGCCCACCACAGCACAGCATGGAGGAAGAGCTTCAGGAACACTTACTCAACTCAATTCAACTCTCTCAGTTCAAGTGGTTGAGTCGGAATGTTTTGTTCAAATGGGATAAATAAAGTCTTATTAAATCAATTTAATTTGTCAGTTTGTGACATTTACTATTTGAACATTGAAGGAATGAACATTTCATTTTGGCAAAATGTTTGCTTGGCTGTTTTGTTAAAATGTCACTGTATTTATTTGGTCGAATGTTATATTAAATTTTAAAAAGCATTTCAAAAATATACATATTCAAGTGTTTTTATTTCTTTTTTTATTCAGTCGAGATTTTATGAAATTATGACTGTAAAACTGTAAAGAGGGGATATAATTAAGTGTGTGTATATGTATTTATTTATCTATGTATGTTTTTATGTGTGTATTTATATATAGTGAGTGCCTTAGTGTCCCACCAGTGCTGATATACAGCCACATAGCACTGCAACAAGTGTGATATTGCGTTTATACAACAGTTCAGCGGCATTATCGTGTTTCGTAATCATAATCGTAATTGTATATCTAAAGTGATTACAAAACAGGTTATTTTGCTCATTTTTTAAGATTATAAGGCTGAACAGCATGAAATCAGTCTAGAGACATTTCCCAGTATTTCTCTGTTGCTCACAATAATTAACCCCAAAAAAGCCAAACACAAAACACTATATGGTATAAATACAGCACTACAACATACAAAAGAGAGTGATCGACTTAGAAAGTCACTTACCAGTTTAAAAATGATTTGATCAGCTGTAGTTTGAAACTTACGTAACGTTTTTCTCTGTAAGGGTTTATTATGCGGTCTCTGTCAACTTGTGGCGTAACGTCAACTGTCTTTGCTCTGCTCGGTGTGACAGGCTGACACGTTGTCTCTCAGAAATTAAAAATATTTAAAATAGGCACTATGCTTATAAATAAACTGCATAGTTGCAATCTAAACAACTACATTCTCGCCTAAAAAAATACAAAAGTACATTATGTTGTCCAACAGCTGCAATATTTGTCAAAATGTAGTTAGTTTATTAATCTGGTGTCACTCTATGTGGGCCGAGTAATACAGAAGGGTGACGAGGCTGTACGAGTGCTGTTATTGCAGAATATCTCACGGCTATCAGCCAATCAGATTCGAGAACCACACAGAACTGTTTTATATATTCAACAGGGGAACTACTTCAAGTGCTACATAGCACTTATATCTTTAAAGATGGTGCTTTGTAGCACCTTAACCACCCCAAAGAGCAACTAACAAACCACGAATGGTACTATAGAGCCCATAAATCAGTTCCCTTTTAAATTACAAGCCAAAGAAGCACTTAGCAGTGCTAAATAGAATTGCAAAATAACCTAATTTATTTGTGTGTACACTCTAAAAACACATGGTGCTCGTGCCAAATAGAACCACTTTAAGTGCTATGTAGAACCTAGAAACTGTAAAGGCTCTCTAGCGGTTCTTTTGGCTGGTTAAGTTGCTATATACCACTATATGGTGCATGTATATAAGTGTATATGTATAAAAGTGGTTGTTTGGCTTGTAATCACACACTGTAAAACCCAACAGTCAAGTTTATCAAATGAAATGAGTGTAGTTAGCTCAAAATTTACTGAAAGTTAATTCTACTCATTTGAAAAGAGTTCAAACCTTGAACTCAGTGTCGAAGTTAATGAGTTAATTAAATACCTCATTACTTCAACTTGAGGCAAGTTCATAGTACTCATACAGATTAGTTTTTTTTTTAACTCAAATGGTTTGTTGCAATGGGTTTCCTGAAAAGGTTATCTTAACCCTTTAGGTTTTACAGTGTATGGGAATCACTTTAAATGCTATTTAACACCATTTTGTGTGTGTATTTAGCACCATAACCACCCCAAAGAACCACTGGAGGATCATTATAGGTTCTTCATAGTTTAAATTGCTTCTCCTATGATTTTGAGCTAAATATCCACTGAAAAACCCTTGTTTTTAAAGTGTATGCTTTAACAAAATGCCCTAACAGAAGTGTGAACTACACTGAAATGTGCAGATACAGATATAGATGGCGTGTTTGTGCCTGCATGTGTTTTGAGTGGCTGATATTGAGCTTCTCTTCCTTCCTCAAAGTGTCTCTCCTGCTGATACGAGACAAACACAAGCACTGCCTTAAACGGCTCATGCACGGATTCTCAGTGACAAAGCCTCTATTGAGTCCACAAGCCTGACACACACGAGCACCTGTCCACTCGCAGGCCTCCACACTGACCACAACAACCCACACAGAGACCAGCACACACACTCCCAGCATGCTTTGTGTGTGCATGAGAACCTGCATGTCAACCAGTGACAAACCACTTTTACAAAGCTGCAGCTTTACTTTAGAGCAGGCATGATGTAATGTGCTTTGCAGTCATAGAACATGAGAAATAGTCATCTTTTGGTTATGTGTGATCAGAAGCTCATTCACGGTGATTTTAGACAGACTGATAGAGTTGATTGTGTTCAGTTCAGTTGAATTGCTTTTTCTTTATGGGCTTGTCCTGGAGAGAATCTGAAATTGATGATGAAATTACGCAAGGCAAATATGATGTCTGAAATAATGGTATTTGAAAAACAGTACACAGGTAAAACTTAAGCTGCATCCAAAATTGCATACTACTCAATAAGGTATAACATTTGAATTTGTATTCACTTCATGACTGTTTGAAAAGTACACTCTATACAGTGCGAATGTGAGATGAATGAAATTTTTTACAGACTACATGTTGTCATTATCACATGACCTACCCGAATTCTCCACTTCTGTTCAAAAATGCTCTTCTGTGGTCTCATGGTAAAGTTTCCATTAGATGTGCACTACAGAATCTCAAAGGATATACTTGGTCATCTGGGTACTTCTCATCTATTGTTTTCTAAATGTTATCAGTGCATTGAGAATGGACTAGATCACCCTCTGAAGGGCAGTTCGGATTAAAAACAATCAAGGCTGCTATATGGAAACGTTGTTTCAAACCAATGTGCTTGAAATAGGCCACTTTGAAGGTCTCTTCGGAATGAAGGATTTCATAAAGAGTACAACTGAAGAACACTTTGGGCTATCATGATCTTTTGCACAGGGAATATGTTTGGTGTCACACACTGTAGTTGCGTCCCAAATGACACACTATACACTAATACACTCAACCGTGTAGTCTAGAGTTTAGTGCCAAATGCAAAATTGACTTATTTACTAAACAGAAATTCAAACCATTTCACAGGTGACGTTTAACGGTTGCCAAATTAGTGACATAAATTACCAAAATACAAATAGTACCTATCATGAATACAACCCCATTCACCATTGAAAGTAGAGCTGGGCCAATGAACGATATTATATCGAATCGCCATTAAAAAAAAGTCAATTACAATGATAAGCTCTGGATGTTTTTACTATATTGATCTAAGAGCCAATCACACAGCAGAAATGTGCAACAATGGAAATCTTAAAGTGTGTTGATATTAGAGATGTACCGAATTTCTGGCCACCGAAAATGTATTGGCCGAGAATGTTATGCCATTTAATGGACCCTCTAATTTTAGTGGCTTCAGTCATTGTTTGGTACTCTTTTAAATCTGGAAGTATTAACAACCTTTTATTGAAATATATACCATTATCGTTCAATATGAACAATAATTATCGAGATTGCTTTTATGGCAGCATAACCACTCACATTGGAGAATTTTTCTTAAACAATACAAAGTAAATAAAGTAATCCAACCTCAGTGCCCGATAACTCCTCAAAACTGTGAGTTCAACATTCCACAGTTTTTATTTTTATATAATTTTTCACATTTAAAGGACAGCACACTGAAGATTACAAACAAGAAAGTGAGGGGAGCAGAGAGAGAAGGGGAAAGATCAACAAAGGACCTCAAGCTAGGATTTGAACACTGTAAGTTGCCGTGAGCATTCCTTAATGCTCTGTGTCAACGCACTAACCACTAGGCTATTGGTTCTAACATCCCATAATCATTTTTAAAAGGTGAATAAGTGCCTCAACAGGGTATTAAAACTGCACTTATACAACAAAATGGGGTAGAATAGTGCATAAGTATGCAATTTTGAGATGCACCTTGTATTTTATTTAAGGGATATAAATTCCCTATACCCTACCCTTTGAACTTCCCAAGGTAAACATTCAATTAAGGCATTAAGGCATAGGTATAAGCTCTTCTGAATGGTACCAACTGCATGAATTCAGACATAATGTTAGGACAGTAGGCAATTTCAGACCCACTGCTTCTGCGTTCACTTGAATTTTGTAGTAGGCATAGGTTGAACACTTGAATATTCCATGATGACAAGGGAGAGGAGGCTCCATATTTGAGAAATAAATTGGCGGAAGGTGTGGTCACATGATAAATGACGGCATCAACAAGGCAGATGTAGTACATTCGAATTCCATTCATACTTATCCGCATACATAATATATAGAATGAACTTTTTAATGGTGGAAACTACATTCAAATACAAATTTAGTACCTGCTCAAGTAGTACCAATGTCCTTTTAAGGCAAGTCATTTCACTCGGTGGCCATCTTTGAAACGCCTCTCGGGCAGTATGCTCGGGCATTCTGTCTGAATGGTGAAACATCAAATTCTCCAAAACTACTTGCCAAGCTTACAATTACATTTCATATTACGAATAACCAATATAATTAAACAACAACTGTCTCCGTAGTTTCATTTCTAAATGTTTGTATCACACAAAATCTGCAGAAACTCACGTCTGGTCCAAGGCCCTCCCCCGGAGAATTGTCATTCTATAGCAATCAATGATTGGCTCCTGTACTAGTAAGCGGGCTTTATTCACCATATAGCTATCGCTCCTGTACTGGAAGGCGGGGCTTCCTTCGCCATATTGACAAGTACACTATTCCCCATTCAAAAGTATACGAGTCCATGTCTTGTGTATTCTATTCACTTTATTCTCCGCGTACGAGCGGGCGTAGCCATTTGAATCATTTTGGCTCATTCATTTTTAGAGGTTAAAAACTGCTCGTTCTGCTGCTTGATGTTGCAAACTGATATTTTCTCATTCTATTATTACTAATTTGTCTGTATAGTCATGCAAACACTTGTTTGTGGAGCGTGTAGTTTGACCGTTTTCTGCCGTTTATTATTCCTAGTCATTCCTAGTCATATTTGAAATACTTAAGCTTCATAATAATTGAAACATAAAATTACTAGGATAACTACTAGTTATTGGTAAATAGTTAAGA